>NC_133654.1:224305478-224522293 GCF_009905375.1 Apium graveolens
AGCCTCACAAAATGAACCCAGCCCATGTCAAGAATCATCTCCAACAGCTTACCATCCTTCCCCGATGGCAAAAAACCTCGCTCCTTAGCAATAGGCTTCGAGAAAAGCCTCATGTACTCCTCTTCAGCCTTAGAAGTAGAAAACCTTGGCCTCACACCACCCGCAGATGAAGAATCGGTGGTGCTGCTACCTACTTGCGTTTTTTGTCTCTTCGGTGCTATTGGGATTTAATAAGAGAAAATAAAAACTAAGTGTTTGAGAAAGATTTATGTTTGACAATTTGTGAAGTGGTGGAGAAGTTTTGTATAGTGTGTATATTTATAGGTGGAGAGGTGAGAATTAGATATGGAATAGAAGTGAGAATTGATTATGGGAATCGTGGGAATAATGGTTTTGATTGGGAGAGGGAATTATGGGATGTGGAAGAGTAAAAATCGGGTGGTAATTGATTTTGGAGTAAAAGTTCCGATTTTTCTCTTTATTCTGCTGTTATTAATTTTTTTTCGAACAGGACCCGGCGCGGGCGCGCGCTTGGACAGCGCGGGTGCGCTCACCTTCTGGAAAAACGGCACGGCCGCGTGCTAGATCAGCGCGGGCGCGCCCAGCTTCTGTGATTGGCTCTGAATTTTTTTCTTTTTCTGATTTTTTTGTGTTTTTCTCCTTTCTTCTTGCTTCCTCTACCTACTAATGTACAACAAACTTGGGTTGCCTCCCAAGAAGCACTTCTTTTACGTCTCTAGCTCGACGTAGAACCTCGAGCTCAAGTGGACAAAAAAACGGCACTAACCACCTCGCGGTTTGCCGTGTCACCATAGTAATGCTTCAACCTCTGACCATTTACCTTGAATGCTTGGCCCGAATCATTCTCAAAAATTTCCTCCGCTTCATGTGGGAACATAGTTTTGATTATGAAAGGCCCTGACCATCTTGACTTCAACTTTCCAGGAAAAAGACGGAGACGAGAGTTGAACAAAAGAACTTGTTGCCCCGGCACAAATGATTTGAGCACTAGACCCCGATCATGCCACCTCTTGACTTTCTCCTTGTACATTTTGTTGTTCTCATAAGCTTGAAGTCGAAACTCGTCGAGTTCATTCAATTGAAGCATCCTCTTCTTTCCAGCCGCATCCATGTCAAGATTCAATTTCTTCAAAGCCCAATATGCCTTATGCTCGAGCTCCACAGGCAAATGACACCCCTTACCATAAAGCAACTGAAACGGCGACATTCCCAATGGAGTCTTAAATGCTGTTCTATATGCCCAAACAGCTTCATCAAGCTTCAAAGACCAAACTTTCCTCGATGGACATACCACTTTTTCTAAAATACGCTTGATCTCTCTGTTAGACACCTCAGCTTGACCATTTGTCTGAGGATGATAAGTCGTGGCAATGCGATGATTCACATTATACCTTTTCATCATAGCAGTAAACTTACGATTGCAAAAATGCGACCCTTCATCACTGATTATGACTCTTGGAGTTCCAAACCTTGTGAATATCTGCTTGTAAAGAAAATTAAGCACCACTTTCACATCGTTCGTTGGAAATGCCTTAAGTTCAACCCATTTCGACACATAATCAACTGCCAACAAGATGTACTGATTGTTACAAGATGAGACAAATGGCCCCATTAAGTCAATTCCCCAAACATTGAAGACCTCAACCTCTAGAAGCACATTAAGAGGCATCACATCCCTCTTAGACATATTACCCACACTTTGACATCGATCACATTTCAAAACGAACCGGTGAGCATCTTTAAACAAGGTCGGCCAAAAGAAACCTGCTTGAAGAATACGAGCTGTTGTCTTTTTTCCACCATAATGTCCTCCATAAGGCGTTGAGTGGCAATCTCGCAAGATCCCCCCATTTCTCTATAAGGAATACATCTCCTGATGATTTGGTCAGCTCCTTGTCGAAAAATAAACGGCTTATCCCACATATACCACTTTACTTCATGTGGAAACTTCTTTCTTTGAGCATAAGATAAGTCGGGAGGCATGATATTACTCACAAGGTAGTTCATAATGTCTTCAAACCACGGTTCTTCTTCTTCCACTCCAAGCAGCTGCTCATCGGGAAAAGACTCATTTATCAATGTCTTGTCTAATGAAGTAGCGTTGGGGTTCTCTAAACGCGAGAGATGATCAGTGACTTGATTTTCAGTTCCTTTTATGTCCTTGATCTCTAGTTCAAATTCTTGAAGCAAAAGAACCCATCTAATTAATCTAGGCTTCGAGTCCTTCTTTGAGACGAGATAACGAATTGTAGCGTGATCAGTGAAAATTGTCACCTTAGTCCCAAGTAGATAAGATCAAAATTTCTCAAAACCATAGACAATAGCCAAAAGTTCTTTCTCCATAGTAGTATAATTCAGTTGAGCACCATTTAGGGTCTTGCTAGCATAGTAGACCACATGAAATAAGTTGTTCTTCCCCTGCCCAAGAACTGCTCCAACTACATAGTCACTTGCTTTGCACATCATCTCAAAAGGTTCATTCCAATCAGGTGCAATTATGACCGGTGTCGTGATTAAACTCTTCTTCAATGTCTCAAAAGCTGCAAGGTACTCGTCATGAAACTTGAAAGGGACATCTTTCTCTAGCAAACTGCACAATGGATTTGACATCTTAGAGAAGTCTTTGATGAAATGCCTATAGAAACTCGCATGACCAAGAAAACTACGAATTCCCTTAACAGAAATAGGTGGAGGAAGATTCTCAATGACCCCCACCTTGGCCTTGTCCACCTCAAGACCCATACTAGAAACCTTGTACCCGAGAATAATGCCCTGTCACACAATAAAGTGACATTTCTCCAAATTAAGAACCATATTGGTCTCAACACACCTTTTGAGAACGTGGCCAAGATTTTGCAAGCATTCATCAAAAAAATTGCCAAATACAGAGAAGTCATCCATGAACACCTCCACATTCTGGCCAATCATATCAGAAAAGATGGCCATCATACATCTTTGAAATGTGGCTGGTGTACCTCACAGACCAAAAGAAAATCGTCTGAAGGCGAAAGTAACAAATGGATAAGTGAAGGTAGTTTTCTCCTGATCTTCAGGAGCGATACAAATCTGATTATAACCCGAATAGCCGTCCAGAAGACAGTAGTACTCATGACCAGCTAATCTTTCAAGCATCTGATCAATGAAGGGCAAAGGGAAGTGATCTTTCCTAGTGGCTTTGTTCAACTTCCTATAATTCATGCAAACTCTCCACCCCGTGACTGTTCGTGTAGGAATAAGATCATTCTTCTCATTTGCTACCACAGTAATTCCACCTTTCTTTGGCACATATTGAACCAGGCTTACCCATGAACTGTCAGAAATAGGATAGATGATCTCTGCATCTAGCCACTTGAGAATTTCCTTCTTCACTACTTCCTTCATGATTGGATTAAGTCATATTTGCTGCTCGAATGTAGGTTTGCTACCTTCCTCTAGAAGAATTTTATGCATGCAGTAAGAAGGGCTGATTCCCTTGATATCTGCTATAGTCCAGCCAATTTCCGATTTGAACTCTCTCATAATCCTCAGAAGCTTTTCCTCGTCACTATTTGAAAGGTCAGATGCAATAATAATAGGCAAAGTAGATGCATCACCTAAAAACGCATACCTCAAATACTCAGGTAAAGGCTTAAGCTCAAGAGTGAGAGCTTCCTTAATAGATGGTTTGAGGCATTTAGGAGCTTTGTTTAATTCCTCCATTCCAAGAGATTCAAAAGACATATCAATCTTCCTCTTCCAGGAAGAAGCATTCAAATATTGCAATTATTCTTCACCTTCGTCATCTTCACTATCTGAATTTCCCAATAAGGCTTTTTCTAAGGCATCGGACCTTAGCAATTGATCAAGTTCTGAAGTAACCACATAATCGACCAACTTCACCCTTAGGCACTCCTCATTTTCCGTAGGAAATTTCATAGCATTAAATATATTAAAAATTACATCCTGATCCAGCACGCGCAATGTGAGCTCACCCTTCTGCACATCTATCAAGGTTCGGCCAATTGCCAAGAAAGGTCTTCCCAAGATTATGGGAATCTTCTTATCCTCCTCGAAATCAGTAGGGAAGATGAGTTTATCAACCTTGACCAAGACATCCACCATAATACCTCGTGGATATTTAATAGAACGGTCGGCCAACTGCAAGGTCATATAAGTCGGTTTTGGATCAGGTAAGTCCAACTTCTTGAAGATTGACAAAGGCATCAGATTGATGCTAGCTCCCAAGTCACATAAGCATCTGTCAAAAGATACTTTTCCAATAATACACGGAATAGTGAAGCTTCCTGGATCTTTAAGTTTCGGAGGCAACTTCTGTTGTAGCACATCACTACATTCCTCCGTTAGAGCGATAGTCTCTAAATCATCTAGCTTCACTTTCCGAGAGAGAATACCTTTCATAAACTTTGCATAACTAGGCATCTGCCCAAGAGCCTCAGCGAAATGTATGTTGATATGAAGTTTCTTGAACACCTCCAGAAACTTCTCAAATTGCTTGTCTAGCTTTTTCTTATGCAGCCACTTAGGAAAATGTGGTGGAGGATAGATCTGTTTCCCCCCTGTATTACCCTCAGGAGGAGTGTGCTCAACAGTAGTCTTCCTTGATTCCACTTCTACTTCCTGCTGCTCTACTTCTTTCTCAGCCCCAGCTTCTTCAGTCAACACTTGAGTTTGTTCGGGATTCGCAACATTTCCACACCTCAAGGTGATTGTCTTTACCTGCTCCTTAGCTTCCCTCTTTCCTGGCACTTCAGTGTCCCTAGGTAGTGTACCAGGCTGACGATTTAGCAAGGCATTGGAAATTTGCCCAATTTGATTTTCCAAGGTCTTGATAGAAACAGCTTTACTTTTGCACATAAGCTTCAACTCCTCTAATTCAGATTTTTCATTAGCTTGTTGCAGTTGGAGTTGTTGTCTTGGTGCATATTGCGGTTGCTGAAAACCAGGGGGGTTGTACTGCTTAACTGGATACTGCTGATAAGGCTGTTGACCCACATTCAGAGCATTGCTCCAACTGAAATTAGGATCATTGCGGTTGTGGGATGATAAGTGGCTGGCACAGGTTGCTGCGAACGCTGAAAGTTACTCACGAACTGAGCCGATTCACTAGAAATTGTACACTGATCAGTCTCATGGGCACCAACACAAAGCTCACAGACACTAGCGATTTTATTAACTCCATAATTAACCAAAGTGTCCACCTTCATCGTCAAAACCTTAAGTTGGGCAGCGATAGTAGTTGCTGCATCCAACTCCAAAATTCCTGCCACCTTTCCCTGAGTCAGTCTCTGGGAAGGATTCTGGTACTCATTTGCAACCATCAGTTCAATAAGTTCATAAGCTTCATCATAGCTTTTAGCCCACAAGGCTCCTCCTGATGCTGCATCGGGCATGGGTCTAGAAGTAGCACCCAATCCATTATAGAAACAGTTGATAATCATCCAATCATGCATGCCATGGTGTGGGAACTTCCTTTGCATCTCCTTATATCGATCCCAAGCCTCACACAGAGATTCTCCAGTTTGCTAAGCAAACTGAGTAAGAGCATTCCTGATTGCAGCAGTTTTCACCATAGGGAAGAATTTAGTGAAAAATTTTTGAGCAAGATCTTTTGAAGTGGTGATAGACCCTGCTGGTAGAGAATGTAACCAATACTTAGCTTTGTCCCTCAGAGAGAACGTGAAGAGTTGCAGCTTGATAGCATCTTCAGTCACATCATTGAACTTGAAAGTGTCACAGATCTCGACGAAATTTCTGATGTGCATGTTGGGGTCTTCAGTAGGAGAACCCCCAAACTGAACTGAGTCCTATATAATCTGAATCGTGCTTGACTTTATCTCAAAAGTGTTAGCCCTGATGGCTGGCTTGATGATGATTGACTGAATGTCATTGATCTTAGGCTGAGAATAGTCCATCAAAGCCTTAGGATTTTCTGCTTGATCTCCCATCTCTACTAAAGATGGTTCTTCGACTTTCTCTTCTTCTTCTACCTTCTTTTCTTCTTCAAAAACTTCCTTTCGAACCACCACAACTTCTTCCTCGGCTTTATCCAGTGTTCTCTTACGAGTACGCGAACGCGTATGCATACACCCTCGCTAGAGTACCTGAAATAATTCAAGGAAACGAATAAGTAACAATGTCCGAGTCAATGAACTTTCACGACCACTGATGGAAAGCACATAAACTATAAATTAACACTGCAGTCCCCGGCATCGGCGCCAAAAACTTGTTAGTCGCTAAACATGCGCTAATAATACACGCAAGTATACGAGTTCGCAAGTAGTATAGAATCTTTTCTAGTTCATTCCCACATAGTCTGGCTTTGGTTAACTAATTAATTTATGCACTTAAGCAACAATGTATGGTTATTATTCAATGTTAAGACGATAACAAATTGAGGTTGTTTATAACTAAGAATTATCTAACAATTATAACTAAGAGAATAATATTGATTGAATTAATATCTATGACAAACATGGGATTTTAACTTCATTAAATACTTCCTTCAATAGCCTTATTGTTCTTAACCTTAGCATGCAATGGTGATGATACTAATCAGATAACACGAAACTGATAAAAGCCAACTTTCGTTGCACAAATACCATACTACCAGACATCCACAAAAGAGATAGAAGCTGAATAGACACCAATTATATTGAGACCCTATATGTCTATAGAATTTGACAACATAACGGTTTAAGCACAAGTTATCTATCTTGATTACATAGGGCAAGTAAGTTGGTTAAAATTACCTACGAATCATGCATAACAAATACATGAACCTATGCTAGCATGGCAAGTTCTAAATCCTTAAATTCACTTTCGCTTCATTAAGAATTAACACACTATCTTATAAGTTCGCGACGCTAATAAGACGAATACGCACAACCAATACTAGGTTATCATACAATCACCACATACTAAGGCATCGAAACAATTTAACTAAAGAAATCCATAAATAAATCCGCTAGAACCCCACGATAATGATTAGCCCATAATCAGACTCATCATCAACGTGGGTTCCGATGAAAGCATGGTATAATAAACGTAGTCTTTATACTTAAATAACAAAACCAAGTACGAAACAAGAGTGAGGTTCACAAATAAGAAAACTAGCATACAAGTTACAACTTAGAACAAAAATTCACAAGTAAAAACAAGATCTTCTTCGTCTTCGTTGAATCATGCTAACTCGGTCTTCTTACAGCTCTCCTTGATAAGTCTCTGGCTTAATATCTTATTAAAAATGACCTAAAGTTATTTATATAGCAGCCCTGATCAGCAGAGAAGTCCAGAAATCAGTCTTCTATTCAAAATAGGATTCTTGAAACCCGACCTGGCACGACCGCGTGCTTGATCAGCGCGACCGCGCTGGCTCTCTGAAGTTCGGGCGCGACCGCACGCTTGATCAGCGCGGGCGCGCTGGGCTTCTACCAAAACTTTGACTTCTTTCTTTTTCTTGCAGATTTAAGCCGGTCTTCACGAGCTTTATTCCTTAGACACCAACCTAACAACATATTAGCATCAAATAAATGCTAATTCACCTGATTCTCAGATTAATGCCTGAAATGCAAAAACACTAGAAAACACATTAAAACACAAATAACTTGAGTACTAATACACCAATTCAAAGCTTAATAGAGCATTATAAAGTGTCATAAATGCCACTCAACTGGAAGGCCATTCGAAATTTTTCTTGGCAAATCTTGATGTGTTTGCCTGGAACCACTCAGATATGGTGGGAATTGATCCGAAAGTTATGTGTCATCGATTAAATTGTGATCCTAAACATAAAGGGATTCTACAGAAGCGCAGGGCTGTAAGTGGAGAAAGGGTTGTAGCCTTGGCCGAGGAAGTGGATAGACTCTTGGAGTCAGGTTAAACCGAGAATCTTTTTACCCGGAATGGTTGGCAAACCCGATGTTCATGAAAAAACCTAATAGGAAGTGGAGGACTTGTGTGGACTTCACAGATCTAAACAAGGCTTGTCCAAAAATAGCTTCCCTTTTTCCAAGAATTGATTAGTTGGTTGACGCTACGGTAGGACATGCTTTGCTGAGTTTCATGGACGCATACTCTGGCTACAATCAAATTCCTATGTATGAACCTGACCAAAAGCACACTTCTTTCATCACTGACAGAGGTCTTTATTGCTACATCGGGATGCCATTTGGCTTAATCAATGTCGGGGCAACTTATCAAAGGCTGGTAAACAAGATGTTTAAGAGGCAGATCGGGAAGATAATATAAGTGTATATGGACGATATGCTTGTGAAATCTAAGAGAGCGGAGCATCATATGGCGGATTTGGCTGAAATGTTCCACATTCTGAGAAGGTATAAAATGAAGTTGAATCCTCATAAATATGTATTTGGCGTGGAGTCAGGGAAATTCCTAGGGTTCATGGTAAACCACCGAGGAATTGAGGCAAACCCCACAAAAATTAAAGCTCTGATGGATATGAAATCTCCCACAAGCATTAAGCAGGTGCAAAGTTTGCCGGGAAGAATTGCAGCGTTGAATCGATTTGTTTTAAAATCTTCAGATAGATGCAAGGAATTCTTTAAGGCAGTTAAAGGCATGTGAAAGGATTTTGTGTGGACCTCGAACTGTGAGGAATCTTTTCAGAAAATCAAAGAGCAGTTAGGGAATCCTCCTATATTGGCAAAGCCGAAAGATGGGGAGACGTTGATTCTCTACCTGGTAGTCTCAGAATACTCCATTAGTGCGGCTTTGGTAAGAGAGGAAGAGGGCCAACATGAACCAGTGTACTATGTGAGTAAGAGATAGTTAGATGCAGAGACTAGATACACTAGTATGGAAAAATTAGTATACACCCTCATCCTTGCAACATGGAAACTAAGGCCATACTTCCTGCAGGCTCATCGAATAGAAGTCTGCACCGTTTATCCTCTAAGGCACATCTTGCATAAACCAGAGTCTTCTGGAAGAATACTAAAATGAGTGGTAGAATTGGGACAGTTCAATCTGGAATATTGCCCTAGTACAATAATTAAGGGGCAGGGATTGGAAGATTTCATACTTGAGTTTGATTCTGAAGTGGATGAGAAGGAAATAGTGTTGGCAGAACCTTCCTCACATAGGAATTTCCCTGACCAAGTAAGAGAAGAGTTCCCACACCCTTGATGTATTCTACATGTTGATGGAGCTGTGAATAATAACGGAGCAAGGGCCGAAATTATTTTGGTTACCCCGGAAGGACATCACTTGATGAGTGCCATTCACTTCAAGTTTTATGTCACCAACAATAAGGACGAATATGAAGCCCTGATTAATGGTCTGAAGATAGCCTTGGAGGTGGGAGTTATAAATTTAATATATCGGAGCGACTCGGAGTTGGTAGTAAATCAAGTTAATGGAGGGTTCCAAGCCCGAGGCCCTCGAACCGAGTTATACATGAGGAGTGTACAACGTTTACTCCAAAGATTTGGAAGCACCAAGCTGGAAAGCGTTCCAAGAGAAGAGAATGGCAATACGGATGCCTTGGCAAAAATGGGCTCACAGATGGACAACGTGTTGCTGGGACAAATTCCCTTGGGAATTCAGGAAATTCCAAGTATTCCAGAAATGAGTGTGTTTCAGACGCAAGAGGTCCCGCTAGAGACTTGGATGACCCCTATTCACAACTATATCCGTGCATGAACTTTTCCGGAAGACAAGCTACAGGCTCGGCGCCTTCGTTATTAGGCTATGAAGTACGTTGAGTATGATGGGGTGCTATATAAGAGAGGATTTAATTAGCCGCTTTTGTGATGTGTAGATCTGGAATAAGGAAATTATATTCTTAGGGAGATACATGAAGGTATTTGTGGCAACCACTCAGGGGGTGGTTCGTTGGCATTAAAAGACCTTAGACAGGGATATTATTGAGAAACCATGAAATAAGATGCTTTCAAGTTTGTTAGGGCATGTGATCGTTGCCAACGATTTGCTAATTATTCTAACGCCCTAGCAACATCCATAACTTCATTGGCTAGTCCTTGGCCTTTCCCTATGTGGGAAATTGATCTCATTGGAGAACTTCCCAAGGCCAAGGGGGGTGTGAAGTATGTCGTGGTGGCTGTTGATTATTTTACAAAGTGGGCAGAAGCTATGTCATTGGCCACGATCACAGCTAAGAAAATCAAAGATTTTGTCTTTAATTCTATAGTCTGCAGATTTGGTATATCGTATAAACTCATATCTGACAATGGTAAGCAGTTTGACAATAAAGAGTTGAGGAAGCTTTGCGAAGACTTGAACATCAAGAAAGATTTCGCTGCAATCTATCACCCACAAAGTAATGGCCAGACGGAGGCCATAAAAGAGATCATTAAACATAATCTAAAGGCCAAGCTGGAGGAAAAGCAATGAGATTGGCCAGAGAAGATTCCAATGGTCCTTTAGTCTTATAACACAACTCCAAGGTCGACTATGAGAGAGTCCCCTTTTATGCTAACCTACGGGTATGAGGCTATGATTCTTGTAGAAGTGGGAGCTGGATTGTTGCGAAGGATTTGTTCATTGAGGAAGATGTAGAGGTCAATCAAAGGCTCCACTTGGATTTGCTGGACGAAGCTAGAATGAATTCTCATTTGAAACTTGTTGTATATCAGCAGAGAATTGCAAGGTATTTCAACAAGAAGGTGAAGTTTGTACCTTATAAGGTGGGAGATCTTGTTTTACAAAAAGTCATGCCGAATACTAAAATAGCTCTTCATGGAGTGCTTGGAGCTAATTGGGAAGGACCGTATATGGTCAAAGCTATACTTTGGAAGGGGACTTATCGCTTGGAATATTTAGATGGAAAGCTCATCCCTCGAGCTTGGAATACAGAACACTTGCGATAGTATTATCAGTAGGGTGCGGCCTTGGCCCCCTCACTTCTATGATTGAGTTTTATGTAATATACTAGTAGTAAATAAATTCCTCCTAGCCTAGGGGGTAGTATATATGACTACGAACCTTGGAACTAGTTGAAGGATAAAATTTTCAAATAATTTCCCCATAGAGCATAGTAGTCATGGGGCTGGTATAATTTTCACACTAGAGTGCATTATTAATAAAAGAAAAAGATATATAATTATATATTTTTCAGAATATTATAGTAAAATTATGCATAAGGCGCGCCCTAAGGGTAGAGGTGCCTTAATAAATTGTACTTGTCAAAATTTCTACTCAGAAGATAAGAGGACGCGCCCTATAGTAGGGGACGCCCATACAATATTTAGATGGTGAAAAATAAAACTCAAACAGATCAAAAGGCATGTTTCAAATTTACAACACAAAAAGCAAAATGAATATTTCGAGATATGCCATGGCCAAGAAAGCACGCCTTCAATATAAAAAAAATATATTTCAACCAGTGCAAAGTTTGATATCTCTTTATCGGCGCGCCCTAATGTCCTAATAGACGAGGACGCGTGCCATATATGGAAGCATCTCAACCAAATTTGCTTGGGGTGTTCATAAACGAAGAATAAGATAAGCATTTGTAGATAAGTAAAATAAAAGTCAGCACCTACAAGGCACACCCTGATAGTGGAGGCGCCTGAATAACTGTACCTTAGAAAATTCCTACTAAAATTCTATGCACAAGTAATATGTTTTAACCTATGCTTATGGAGTACACCTACAAGGGCAACTTGGGAAATAGTTATATAGGAATAAAAGGTGCGCCCTATGTCTTGGGCTCACCCTAAAAATGGAAGTACCAGATATTTAACTTAAAAAATATATGAAGAAATAACTAGCAAAAACACTTATCAGTTTAAATCAAAGGGAAAGTAGCGTAAAGTATAGTCTTACAATTTTGCACAGCATCAAAAGAGGGTTGGCACCTCAAAGTATTTAGGAATCAAGTTAAAAAGATTAAGAAAGAAGCTCAGGGCGCGCCCTCAGCGTCATTGGTTGGAGGAATGGATTGAAGAGGAACCGCTGGATCAACCTCAGGCGCGTCCACTTTTGGTGGATCAATAGGTGCGCCTTATTCTTCTTCTTCTTCTAGTCCAAGTTCTATCCTCCCGTATATAATCTCTGTAGCATATTCTTTCTTGAACTCCGCCATCTCTGCGACAGTCTCCTCGCCAAACTTCTTGAAAGAGTATTCAGGGTCGTTTGCTACGAACCCCACTCTGTAAAAGTAAAAGCCACGAGCAAAGGCTTCATCAGTAAGCTCCCACTTTTCCTCTGACCAGCCATCCCTTTGTTGCCTTTCAAGATATTTAATCCTGAGTTTTGCTTCTTCCAGTTCAGTGTGAAGGGATGTGGCCTTCTTGTTGGCAATGTCAAGTTGAGAGGTCAAGTTTGCCACTTCATCCTTAACGAAAGAGATCTCAGAGTCCTTTGCCTTAATGTCCTTGGAGTGGAGGAAATCTTTGTCTTTGAGATTATTCTGCATGATGTTATTATCCCTCTGTAGCCTCTCTAGGCGCACCCTCTCTTCTAGGATCATGTCCATCGCCTGTGTAGAGTGGAACATAAGCTATCAAGAAGCCTTGACTGAGGCCTTAGTTGACTCTTCCAATCTCATTAACTACCACTGTTGAATCTCCTTATCATTCACATAGGGAGACCCTAGAAGGACAAGATAGCTAAGTAATGTAGAAGAGCCAGCGGGCGTGCACTCTGTTCAGGGCCTCTTCGACGCGCCCTATTTTTCAGTTAAATCTACCATTGTCCTTTTTGGGACAAGGGTATGTTGGAGAACAGAAGGAGGAGCAGGAATTGGTGGTTAAGCTTTTGGAGTATCTTTCTTTAGCAGTTTGGACTTGGATTTATCGCTAGGGCGCGCCCCGAAAGATTTGAGGATTCTAGGAGGTGCCATTTTTGTATAAAAATATTTTAAAAAATGTATTAGTGACAGCATAAGTAAGGCGCGCTGGATGAGAGGGCGCGCCCTATACATATAAAAATGACTATTTTAGAATAGCATGAATGTTTTTGGTAATAAATATACACTTCACGAGTATAGTACACACTAATAACAAATAAAATGGCAAATAAGTATAGATGCAAAGACGTAAAAATATAAACAAGGCGTGTCCTAACATGAAGGCGAGCTCAGAAGGGCGAATGATAGTGTAGTGTATGATATATAGGAAAAGGAATTAGGGTAGTGGAAAAACCAAAGATGAACAGAGCGCGTCCTCAATTTAAAACACGACCCGTCAAATACCAGTGCTATTCAAACCGTGAGGAGTCTCGCCTTGAAGATTGTTGTCTTCTAACTCTTCTTCCCCTTCTTCAGCATCTTCATCACTGTCTACATCGATGACATGAGATACAGGATTTCCTTTCCTTAATTCCATATACCTACGTTTTATCCCTACTTTATCAGATAGAATCCTTGTTCACATTAAGTTAGTCATAGTCAAAAGTGTTTTCAAATTCCACATCTCTGTGGCCACTCTAAGTAAGGCTTCTACTCGTCTTTTTGGCGCGCCCTCAAGTGCTTTAATAGACGGTTTTTCTAACAGGGGGGAGATTAATAGCAAAGATAAGGAAAACATGTAAAAAACTAGAAGGGAAAAAGAAAAGGATAAAGTAAGGCATGCCCTTACTTGAGGAGGTGTTGAACCGAATCCTGACTCTGGGAACATCGTAAAAATAAAAGAAATTCTCTTTCCAACCCTTCTCGTGGCTTACTTTACCAGAAGAAAATCCTTTTATATTGTGTTATTTATCCACAACCAAATAGTAATAACCATGACCAGATTTTCTTAGGCTGAAAAAATAGCTCACCTCATCCATGGTTAGTTGAGGGAAACCAAGATTCAGGTACAGGATGTACAGGCCAAGAACGAATTTGTAGCTGTTTGGGGAAAGTTGGAGGGGTGCCCAATCATATAGTTCAATAACTTCCTGAAGGTAGGGATGTAGAGGTGCGCCCACTCCCAGAGAAACCAACTTCGGGCTTGTCACCATCCTTGGAATCTTGAAATTTCTCCCATAATTAAAAATATGGGGCCGTATCATGCTCAGTGAGCGCGCCCAGATGCCCTCCATGTCAGAAAAATCCATTAACCATTCCAACTGCTCATCTGAACATGACGATGGCAATCCTATGTAGAATAATTTTCCATGCTCCTTCCTGAAGCGTTTCTTCACGGCTTCATTACACGGCTCGAAGTCGTTCCAATCAAAGTCCAGCTCTCTATCAGAAACCTCCCAATGAATGAATTGAATTGGTGAGGGTGCATGAGAGGTGGAGAATTGAAGGGTGTCTTCATCGAAAAAATTTATCTCATCACGAAGGGGCGACGAGTTATCTTCGGAAGCGCCCTGAGAGTTAGGGAAAGTAGGCGCACCCTGAGATTGATGAGGAGATAGGCTTGGAGAAATTGCTCTATAAGAAACTTTGGATGGTCCAACTTCAGCATTAACTCCTATTTATACTCCTCTGTTTCCGTCAGCATTCAACCCTTCTAGCCAATCATTTAAATCATTATCTTCTGGGAGTGGTGATCTTTCTTTGGAGACTAGCTTCTTTTTTCCCTTTCTTTGAGCCAAAGGGACATTATCCAAAGAGGAACTATTGGAGGAGTCTTCCATGAGTTTACCTTCGTTGGAGTCTTGTTTAAGGCACGCCACACTGTCTAGGAATTCAGGAGTATGGTGAGCGTTTGGAGGTTGTGGCTTAAAGTAAACGTTAGGAGGAGAATATATCCTAAGGTTGTAGTGAAATTCCTTGAAAGGGTGAAAAGGAGAAGACGCGCCCTCATCTTCCAGCTGTCAAAAGAAAAGTAAAAATCCATTAAGGGTATGTCTAAGAAGAAGATAAAATAAGATAAAGAACAATAAATCAAGAAGGCGTGCCTTGAGGAAGGACGCGCCCAGAAGGTCTGTATCACATTATTAAATGATGACATGAAAGTAAAGGGAAAGCGCACTTATGTGAAAAGTATAAGGTTTATAACGAGTATAAAAAATGAGTTGGCGCGCCCTAAAGTGGATGACGCGCCCTAAGTAAAATACACAGTGCGATAAGACTATAGAGGTTAGTGGGCGTGTCCTTAAATCCAAATTGGGCATGGATCATTCTGGAGCAACGATTGAAATTCTAAAAACGTAAATTTAAATCTTAATCCTAAAATTGCGGATCTAAATTGACATATACAAGATATATACACCTATACATACAATAATTATGAATAACACAAGAAAATAAAGGAAAGAAGTTGAACAGATTATATGGCATGCACAATGATTTACTTAACAAAACTTAGAAATGTAAAAAGCTTTGTGTACCATTTTGATCGGTGAGAAGATTGAACGGAAGGGATTAAAGAAATGGTGAAGAAAAAGGCCGATTCCGAGCAAAAAAACTCATCCCACCGGTGTGGTGGTTTTAGAAGAAAAGGTAAAGTAAAAAAAGAGAGAGAGTAAAGTGAAAAGTGATAGAAATTCACTGTTTGCTTGTATTTATAGCTGATTTGGACAATTGTTCATCAAATCAATCATGTCGATTGTAATTCCCGAAAATGAAGGGGAACTGTTTCAAAAACCGTTTAAAATTTCAAAGACGCGCCCTCTTTGAACAAAAGAATGAACAATGAAGAGGAGGCTCTAAGTTTCCCAAAGATGCGCCCTGTTGAAGGCGCATCTTATAAGATAAAATTGATAATAAGTTTATACAAATTTTGACAGAAATAAAAATTCCAATACCATTTTTAATAGCATATGGAATTTGGGGGGTAGTTGTTATGCCCAAAATTTGGTATTCACCTTGATTGGGTCAATCGATCTTAATTGAGAAATTTATGCCTAAAAATAAGAAATGGCAAATTTGTTAATAGAAAGAAGGAAGGTGCGCCCTATGAATATGGGATGATGGCGCGCCCTTGTGATTGAAAGAGAAGAATAAGTTATCAAATTAACTGCCTTGAAGGCCTGGTGGGTTGGTTACTTAACCAGATCAAGGCGCTCCCTCATGAGAGAGAAGGGCGCGTCTTGTTGCTGAAAAAGATGCTTGTTATAGTGTGATTGGGAAGATCCTTTGCCAATGGAAGGTTGTTATTCCCAAACAATACAACAAGAATGACAGAAGGGAGGTTGAATGTAATTCTGGCTTCTTTTTGAGATTTTACAAATGTTCTAGCTTAATATATATAACAGTGTTTGATTTGCAGTAATGCGGAATGAAATAATAATAGAAATCAAGACACTAAGTAATAAAACACAAAGCTTTAAAACTTTATGGTGGATTTGAATGTATCCATCAGATATATATATATATTAGATTAAGAACTCTGTGATGCTTTGAATAACACACAGCTGCTTATAAGTGAACAAACAAACTTACAGAGAAATTCTTAACAGATACAGCCTTTTCTATTTTTTTGAAAATAAGCTTTCTTAGTTATATGTTCTACTTGTTACTCTTGGTTTATATATCACCAAGTTATATAATAATAACACAAGATAATAAAACAAAATGAATCTAGTCTAATATCATACTTCTACATTACTCTATCCAGCTTCTTTGAATATCTTCACATTTGCATGGAAATGGTAATGCTTCTTTGTTCTAAAAATCCTGCTTAACAGGCTGCCACATTCCTTTTGCAAACACCCGACGCATGTGACTGTGTTGTCACAATCAACAACTATTTTGAATATGATCATCCGTCGGGACTATGTTGGTTATCCGCCGGGAGCCTTGTTGATTATCCGTTGGGAGCTTTGGTGATCATCTGTTGGGAGCCTTTGTAGATTATCCCTTGGGATTCTTTCTGCCACTTGACTCTATTTCACTTATACATAATTACAAGACATCTTATATTTACAATTAGCCAACCTATTCTGTATATCAATCTAGTAGTCAACATGACTTAGAGAATCCTACAGAATCTACTTGACTAAACATTGTTGTTTGCAGAAATGTGCTGCAACACTTATTGTTACATAAGCTACACTCTCGATGAATGTTCAGTTGTCATCCGTCGGGACTACAAGGATCATCCGTTGGGACTATAATAAAACATCCGTCGAGAGCTACAAATTCACTAAGTTAACTCTACTAAGGTGTTTTGTTTAACTTATCATCAAGTTCACAACATTTTCCTAACAATCTCCCCCAATTTATGTCTACTGGAATTGTAGCCATAAATTAAGAGAAACTTGATCATAACAAAACACCCTAAATGTACAGATTGAATAGTAGTAGATGAAACTAGTAAGTGCTATATTTTATTGAAAATTGAACAGAGTAAAGTGTACAAAGAGTTCTCACAATCATTATCAAGGTGCTTCTCTAGTCCGAGCATATGTTTTCTATTTCCTTGATGGTCTTAATTTCTTCCCAAGTTTCCAGTTGTTTTCCTATATTTGATTTTGGAGCTACCTGTGGAATTCAAATTCTTCAGTATTTGACAAATCTAGCTTTTCTTGCATTTCCAGTAGAGTCTCATTGCTTGAGATACTCAATTGGTCATCCAATCTGAAGAATCTTCTCACACCTTTGTCATCCATGAATTCCATCAGCTAGTAAGGCCTCAAGTGCACTGTACTTCCTGTGTAGGGAATTGTTAAAGTTCTTGGAAGTGCATTTGAGGCTTTTCTGCTTCTCAGTTCTTCTATCTTCTTTAGAACCAATCACTTGGTTGTTACATTAAATCCAAAATTCTTCTTGAAGGATGAGAAGATCTTTATCAAAATATTATAACTTTCTTGGAGAATTATGTGAAGGAGCCATATGATCTCTCTACCACCTTTGTATTTGATATCAGTCTTTCAGGAAGATGTCTGTGAGCATCAATCCCTCTTACTTCTTCCAATTCATCCAAGTAGAGATTTATTTCTGAAAATTCCTTGATATCACAGATATATAGTAGATCTATTTTATTGACAGTTGGTTGAGCTTTGGCTAAGGTTTTGGTTCTGAGAGTCACAGGCTTGATCTTTTTGATTGCTCTTATCTTTGTCTTCTTTGCTTTGTTGAATATTGGTAGGTTGAGTTCAGGAATAGGTAGACTTTCCCAGTCTATAGGCTCATCCTTGGGAACTATTGGCTCACCATGAAAGTTCTTTGTTGGATCCACCTTAAAGTCATCTTGCACTTCTGAAGGCTTAGATGTTTAAGTTGAAGTTGTAGACTTTTTGGGAATATAATCTTCTATTTCCTCATCACTGAAGTCCAATTTTCTCTTTGAATGGATCTTGTATCTGAACTTTCTTTTCTGTTGTGGTTCCTTGTGCATTTTCTCACCCTGATCTTCAGCTACTACAGATTGCGTTTTAGAGATTTCAGTTGCAGCCTTCACATCTTGAAGCTTGGCTACTATAGCTTCTTGCTCTTTCTTCTGTTTGAGCTTCTTAGCATCTAAAGCAGCTTGCCTCTTTTCTTGCTTGATTCTTTCTTTTTCCACCTTTTTAGCTGCTGCAAACTGAGGGTGTCCAGCCACCACACATATCTTTCCCATTCCTGTAGATTTTGGAAATTCTTTTCTTTTGTACTGAATCAGTTGGATCTTTAAAGAATGGAATGGACCTTGCCAACAACTTTTTTTCATCTGGTTTTGGAGTCTCAAACATGAGATCCAAGGGATGCTTGTCTGATGACTTCAGATAATTTCTTTTAGGCTTCAAAATCAGGTTGGCTTTTGGAGAATTAATGCATAAAGGTTGGTCCTTTTCCAAACTACCTAGACTCATTTCATTCATAGAGATTTGCTTGACTTGAGAGAAGTGATGAAAAGTCTTGTATGGTTTCTCAATTGGCCCAATTTCTTTATAATTTCTTCATCTATTTTCCTCCATTTATCATCCAATTCCTTCTCAACTGCTGCAACATCAAGCTTCTTGAAATTTGACTTTGAATCCAGCTTAGCAGCTGCTATTTGGATCAGATCAATGTTGTCCAATACTAGTGGCTTTGGTAAAGTAATTTCTGGAACCATTACTTGACTGATTTGAATGTGAAGCACATCCTTCCCCTCACTGATTGGCTTTCCTTGACTAACTGGGACAAGTGAGTCTTTCTCCCCCTTTTTGTTAGCATCAAGTTGAGTGGAGGTTGAAGTTTGTGCAGCCACCGGCTTTTGAAGAAACTGAGTTTGCTGGGCTTGATGTAAATGAATGGCAGTGAAAGAGGCTTCCAAAGCTTTTAGTCTTGTATCCAGGGAGTCCACTTTGGTTGCAAGATTGGAGTTTTTCCTTAACTGTCTGTTAATATCAAGCATGGTTGTGTTGGAAAATTTAGCATCCAATCTCTCAGAGACATCCTTCTTGACTTGATCAATCTCTGTTTTAAGTGAAGTGACTTCCAGATTGTGTTAAAGAGATTGAATTTGGTGCAGTTTAAGAGAATTGAGATGTTCTTGAAGTAGCTTCTTGGTGTTGGCATTGGTGGTGGCTTGAAGAGCTGTCTGAGTCTGTTGAATGATGTGAAAAAGAGTAGTCTTGAAATGTTGCTCATCAAATTCTTTAGAGAACACCCAAGATGGAATGTTTGATCTAGAGTTAGGGCCTGCTTCTCCCCCTATGTCCATAAATTATATTTCATCACCATCTTCATCTCCAAAGAACTCTTCAGAACCACCAGTTCCATAATCAACATCATCACCAGTTGTGGGAGGTATGGCTGAGATGGCATCTTTTACCCTTTGCATTGAAGCAGTTGTATGCACCAAGTTTAGTATCCTTTGTATAACCACATTGTCCTGTTCAGCTAGGACTTGATAGGCTGACATAGGGTGAGTAAATGCCTCAGCTTCAAAAGAAACAGTTTAAAACAACTTGATATTCTTGCTGAATTAGTTGTTTCTTATCAGCCTCATTGACATCCATTAACTCACTTAAAATGGGCTCTTCCCATTCAGCAGTACCTGCTTTTCTCTCATTTTCTCTCTTTTCTTGCATCAAGGGCTCCCCTTGGCTCACCACCCTCACACCCTCACCTTTACCTACTAAGGTAGAACTCCTCTCACTCTCTTTTTCCAGGCTGGAAGAAATAGCCTGCATGATTTCTCTCTTTTCCTCTCCTTTTACCTAAGAGCAACTCAGCCTCTCACTCAATTCATTCCCTTCCCTCAGTCCTAAGAGTGTTGTACAACTACTAACTCATCTACACTTGTAACAATTGTTGAAATTTCAGTGTGTGTAGTGAGTACCGACGGATAAGAACATCCATCAGGGTAGTAGTTAGGATAGCCGACGGATGACTGCTGTTAGGCACATCCGTCAGGATACAATCACTAACCGACGAATGAACAAAATCCATCAGAATAGAAGAAATGATAGAGTTTGGAGTGGAAACTATTGTAGACTCTGTGCAGAATGATGATAATTTGGGCACAGATGTCTCAACAGTTCCTGAAAGAATTGGCAAGTGCGCCAACAAATCATCTAAAAGATGATGCTCACTTGCACTACATTTTGGCTTCTCCAATAGAGTTAAAGAAGGAGAATCAGGGATTGATGTGTTGATCATATCCACATTCAGAGAATTTGTGGGAGAGTTTGGTGTTTGTGATGCTTCTATGATTAAAGATTTTGGCTGTGACTCCATATTTGTTAAAGCCACATCAAATTGAATTTGAGATGGTACAGTGACTGAGTCTTTAGCTGTAATTTGCACTTTGTGTGTTCTCCGTGCATCCCTAATGGTTTTAGATCTCTTCTTTCTGTCATAAGTTTGGGGTGAGATTGTGTCCCTCACCCTTTTGGCCTGTGCTCCTGGTTGGGAGCTTGTTTCAATAGTAGCATCATTTTGGGAGGATGAAACTAGAGTTGTGTTGATTTCCTTATTAATCACCACAGTTTGTTGGAAAACTGTGGTGTGGCTAGGCTTGGGTACACTCACCTCTCCATCCTTATACTTGGGGTTTCTTTGATGTTCACCTTGTCCTTCACCTACCTTACCACCCTTCACACTCCCCTCTTTAGTTTTGGTAGATTTTGTAACTGGTTTCTTTTGAGAGAAACCAAAGGGGGTTTTCTTTGCTTTGGATTTGGAAATTTTTGTTTTGTTGGCTTGGGTAGGCATTTGTTGGGTCATTGACACAGATGCCATAGCCACACTCAAAGGCAAAGAAATTTGGGAGGTAGGAATAATAAAGACAGTGGTGCTTACCTCACTTACTTGAGGGCCCTCCATGATTGAAAATAGAAAATGAGAACTTCTATGTGATGAACTGCTCTGTTAAGATCTGCAATCACTCTCCTTTCTTGAACCCAACAATTCAATTTGTTGGTTGGGTTCTCAATAACAATATCCTCAATATGATGGTTAGTAAGAATCATAAGGAATCTAGCATAATAGACATTTTTAGCTCTCTTTTTAATTTCCCCTAACTTATAACCTAACTTAAACATAATCATGTCACTGAAATTATGGTAATTATCAGTAACCAACATATAAAGCATGTTAAGCATGGCAGTGTTGACAGAATCAAAATTACTTATCTTACCAGAAAACACCTTGGTAACTACATCACACAAATAACTCCACTCTTTTCTAAGACCCAGCCTCCAAATCTTACTTAACTTAGTGGTAGGAAGAGCATAGCCAATAGAATTAAACATGGTAACTAAATTGGCATCTGTGTGTGGTTCAGTAGTAGTATTCTCAGAAATCTTAAAGCATGCTTAAATTGTGTCACTGTTAATGCAGAATTGCTTACCTTTAAGAGTAAAAGTTATGGTTTTGTCAGTAGACTGATACTCAGCAGTAGTCCATATCTCTTCCACAACTTCACAGTAGATTGTGGGTGATTTCAGCATGGCATATCTGAGTTTGCATCCCTTCACAAAGTCTATCATTTTGTGAAAATCTTCAGATGCCGGAATTTCTTTGTTCACAAGATGTGACGCCCTCCATACCCGGGTCAGAAGTTTGGGGTCCACACACACACACACATCTTATTTATAACCTGCTTATAAGAATAATAAAGATAACAATAATATGCAGTGACCCTATTTACCAACTACCACGGATCGCAACAGGTAAAAGTATGCACACAAGCCACACATCTACTTATATTACATATCGTTCAAATCCCAATCATTCAAACTCAGACTGAGTATTAAACTTTATTACAACTTTTACAAACTTAAATTATTCCAAAAGAAGCCTACTAGCTCAGCTTTCTCAACCTGAACCCCTAGCTCTCACACTGGACTGGGGATCCTCGTTACCAACTGGTTCCTTTTTAGCTGGAAAGAATATAAACAACATCGCACAAATGAGCTAACTAGCTCAGCAAGTCACAATGACACAACTGAGAATAATGATCATCAGGTGAACATGATTATGATATCAAGTGAACAATGAATTATGATTTAGAATTGGATATTATACTTTTAATTTAAAAACCAAGGTTAGGCTGCTGATCAGTCACGCACTAACCCCGAGCAAGGCACACATCATTGCTCTAACTACTGGATCCAAGGCACACATTGGCCTAACTTGATCATTATATGGTCTGACCACGAATCTGGTCCACAATTTTATAAAAACAATCCAATTCTAACATAATAACATATTAATCAATAATAAACAATAATCAAAATCATTAACAACAATGAGTGTTTAACAATGAAAGGGTTTCAATCCTTGTAAGGATCAATAAGATAATTTAAAAGTTTGGATGCTGGTATTGTAAGAATTGGATAACAAAGGAATCAACATTTCAGGGTTTCAAAGATTTGGGCTTTCAAAGCATAGGATACAATGTTTGAGTATATAATTAATTCAGTTTAGTGTTTGGGATTTTGTTTGCATGTATTTGTGGAGTAGTATCGTATACTTGAGGTTCGTGTTTGGGTATACAACAATCAATGGTCTAGAAAGAATAAGGTTCATGGCTCAAGATCAATAACTGGAATCAGGGTTTAGGTTTCTGTGCTTCAAAGCACTTGCAATATCACAGGATTATCAAGTACTACAATATCTCGAGAAAGTTCAGAACACTTGCCTGGTACTAGCTTACTATTCTGCACTCACTTCCAATCACAATCGTCTTACTCCTCAACTACCTGTTTCCCTTTCCTACGCCTTGCCTCTTCTGCTCACATATCATAAACATCTATCAATAATCGACTCATAGAGTTTTATTCAACACATACTTCTGTCTACCCTTCGTTTTACCCAAATCCGATTAACATATTGAAAGTTATGCAATAATCAAGTAAACACCGAACATATAGACTGATAGTCAATCAACAAGTCACATATAGCACATAATACATCACGTAATCAATGATATATTATTTATAAAGAAGTCTCGGGTCATAAATAGGCTTTCTGATATTTAAAATAATTTTTAAAACATTTTTCGGAATTAAAACGGGTCGTTGGATCAATTTCGGAATAATAAATAGGGTTCGGTTGGCCAATTCTGGCTCCGAAACAATTTTATACTAATTATCGAGCCTTGGAAATAATTTAGAATAATATTTTAAAGCTCGAAACTATTTTCGGAATTTTTAAATCATTTTTAAGTAATTAAATCTAATTAAATAATTAACTAAAATCAATTAATAATTAATTAAATCAATTAATCAATTAATTTTCGAATTAATTGACCAATTAATCAATTAAAAATTAACTGAAATTAATTAACTAATTAATTCAGATTTATTTTTGAATTAAAAATAATTTTCGGAATTAAAATACTAATTTTTAGAATTTTCAGAAATTAAAAATGAATTTTTATAATAAAAATAAATAGGAAATATAATTTTTAAACATTTTTAAAATAGGAATCCTAAATTTGCAAAGTCTGGAAACTTCAGGGACCAAACTGCATCGTTTTCAAAATTATAGGTACTAAACTGTAATTTTCCAACCCCGTCGCCGGAAAATACAGGGGTGGCCGGAGAACACGTTCTCGGCGTCCTCACCCCACCAACACCTCCAGATCACATCTATATTTCACCAGGAACTTAACCATACCAACAAATCATTCTAATCATCCCTGAGTTGGCCGGAATTTGGCCGTGAAGTTTTCCAGTTTCCGGCGAAATTCGGAAAAATTCAAAAGACAACTCTCTTCTCTACAGACCTCGGTGATTCATGAAACTTATATGACTAGATTGCAAATTTCACAGAGAACACAATCCACTATATCACAACATCAATCTATTCCAGAATAAGAAACCCCCAAATTTCAATTAAGAACATTCATACGGGTTATAAACCCTAATTTTAAAATTCGAAAATCAAACTCAAATTTGAACATGTTATTGAACTCCAAATCAGATGTATAATATATCAAAATCATCAGGAAAACAAGCTCTACAACATGCAGTCATCAAATCATATAAACAATCATACGAACAAAAATTCATATTTTTAATAAATTTAATTCGAAAATAAATAAATTTCCAGAAAATAAACCTTTGATTCTGCAGTGAAACAAAGCTCAGAATCTCATAGAACACTTCAAATCCTTCGTTTTGGTTAGTCAAGCTTTGAAAACAGAGATTGGTAACGCCTTCGTTTTACTGTTTGATTCTTAGAACAGTTTATGTAATTAGGGTTTTTCTCTGAAAATTATAAAATTAACTATCTGCAAATGATTTTGATACGAAATAAAATACGGTAAAAGGCTATTTATAATTACGGAAAATTAGTATCCCGTT
Organism: Apium graveolens; assembly: GCF_009905375.1. Lineage (NCBI taxonomy): Eukaryota > Viridiplantae > Streptophyta > Magnoliopsida > Apiales > Apiaceae > Apium > Apium graveolens. The sequence continues at coordinate 224,330,082 of NC_133654.1, forward strand.
GGATCATTCCGGATATAAAACGGTACGTTTATTTATAAAAACTGATCCAAACGGTATCGGTTTTCGGGATAATTATCCAAATCAGTACAATTTGTACTGCGGTCTTGGTCTCAGCGCCTGGTTACACGTACTACGAAGTGATAATTGGGATAGTTTAATAAAAAGCTCCCGTTTATCGAAAATACGGGTTTTATTGACTTACCGAAACGAATATTGTATCGAAAATGTTGCGCCGGGACCCGCGCAGAACAAACCGTACGCCGGATCGAAAAAGTCAAAACATGGAATATGCTCGGAATATTATAATTAGGTTAGGAAGGAGTTCTCGGAAGAGTTTCGGGTTCCAAAAACGTAACAACGGTTGACGTCAGTTGGTTCCCGTTTTTATAAAATAGATTTTAAATACTTCGGAAAAAGATTTTATAAATTTCATATGATCCTTATAAATCCATAAATCAACATAAAAATAATTAGGAAAATATGACAATTACCTATGTTTTATTTTGGACATATAAAAATTAAAATACTCAATTAATATTATTTTTGAATATCCAAGTACAGATAACATTTAATAATTAACTCACAGAATAGATACTGAACACACATAATAATTATTTAATAGCAAAATAATTACACGATATATCCCGGATATTACATCCTTCCCCCCTTAAAAGGATTCTGTCCTCAGAATCTCCTAAGAAAATAAATGAGGGTACTTTTCTCTCATATCACTTTCTAATTCCCAGGTTGACTCTTCAACCTTTTGGTTTCTCCATAATACTCTTATTAACTTTACCACTTTATTTCTCAATACTTTCTCTCTCTCTCCTCTAAAATATCTATCAGACTCTCTACATAAGACAAATCTGCCTGAAGCTCTATTGGCTCATATTCTATTACATGCCTGGAGTCTGGGTTATATTTCTTGAGCATCGATACGTGAAAAATATTGTGAATGTGCTCCATGTGCGGTGGTAACGTCAACTCGTAAGCTACTTTGCCAACACGCTTTAGGATCTCAAAAGGTCCGACATATCTTGGATTCAGCTTTCCTTTCTTTCCAAACCTCGTTAGTCCTTTCCACGGTGATACTTTTAGTAATACCAAGCTTCCTTCTTCAAATTCCATGTCTTTCCTTGACTGATCTGCATACTTCCTCTGACGATCTTGTGTGGCTATTAATCTCTTCTGGATAATTTTAACAACTTCCTCTATCTGCTGCACCAATTCAGGTCCGAGTATTTTGTGTTCTCCTACTTCGTCCCAATATACTAGAGATCTACATTTGCATCCATAAAGGGCTTCATAGGGTGGCATCCCAATGCTGGCGTGATAGCTGTTGTTATAAGCAAACTCTACCAGGGGTAAATGCTCGTCCCAACTTCCTTTGAAATCAATAGCACAAACACGTAACATGTCCTCGATTGTCTGGATCATTCTTTCACTTTGGCCGTCCATCTGCGGGTGATAGGCCGTACTCATATTCAATTTTGTTCCTAAACATTCTTGAAAACTCTTCCAAAATCTTGAATTAAATAGTGGATCTCGATCAGATACAATAGACACTGGAACTCCATGACAAACTACAATTTCCTTTAGGTACATATGGACTAACTTGTCGAGCGAAAATCTTTCATTTATAGGCAGAAAATGAGCTGACTTGGTAAGTCTATCCACTATAACCCAAATGGCATCATGATTAGCCCTTGTCCTTGGTAATCCAACTATAAAATCCATGGCAATGTGTTCCCATTTCCATTCTGGAATCTCCAATGGCTGTAGCAATCCACTTGGTCTCTGATGCTCTGCTTTAACTCTCTGACAGGTATAACATTTGCTAATCCATTCCGCAATTTCCCTCTTCATGTCTGGCCACCAATAATTCTTCTTTAAATCTCTATACATCTTGGTACTTCCTGGATGGATGGAATACCTTGAATTATGTGCCTCCTATAGAATTTCATTCTTTAACTTTGTCACCGGTGGAATCCAAATTCTAGATGAAAACCTCAGAATACCTTGGTCATCTTGCTGCGTGCATAACTCTTCCCCTACCAAATGATTTATATCTTGATCCATTACATCTTCCTGACATTTCTTTATTTTCTCTAATAATTCCGGTTGGAAAATCATACTGTACACTTTTACTTCCTCAGGTTTGCAAACTCTAATCTCCAATTCCAATTTCTGAAATTCTTTATATATCTCTTCAGGTACGGACAACACATTTAACCTTTTCTTCCGACTTAACGCGTCTGCTACCACGTTCGCTTTACCGGGATGATAATTAATCGAGCAATCATAGTCTTTGATCAACTCTAACCATCTCCTTTGTCTCATATTAAGTTCCTTCTGTGTGAATATGTACTTTAAGCTTTTGTGATCCGTGAAAATCTCGCACTTTTCTCCATACAAATAATGTCTCCAAATCTTCAAAGCGAAAACTATGGCTGCTAGCTCCAAATCATGAGTAGGATACTTCTATTCGTGTGGTTTTAATTGCCTTGGCGCATACGTAATCACCTTTTCGTGTTGCATTAGAACACATCCTAATCCTTTATGAGAAGCATCACTATAAATTACGAAATTCCCTTGATCGTCTGGAAGTGACAAAACAGGTGCCGTGATCAATCGTCGCTTCAACTCCTGAAAACTTTCCTCGTATTTGTCATTCCATATAAACTTCTCATTCTGTCATGTAAGCTTTGTTAATGGTGTGGCAATCCTCAAGAAATTTTGAACAAATCGACGATAATATCCCACCAATCCTAAGAAACTTCTTACCTCGGTGGGTGTTTTCGGTCTCTCCCAATTCGTAATTGCCTCGATCTTTTCCGGGTCCACTTTGATCCCTTTATTACTAACTATGTGCCCTAAGAACTGAACTTCCTGTAGCCAAAACTCACACTTCAAGAATTTAGCATATAACTTCTTTTTCCTTAAAATCTCCAAAGCCGTTCTCACATGTTCCGCATGATCCTCTTCCGTCTTTGAATAGATTAAAATATCATCTATAAACACAATAACAAACTTATCCAAATACTCCTTGAAAATTTTGTTCATCAGGTCCATAAACGCTGCCGGGGCATTGGTCAATCCAAAAGACATCACTAAAAACTCGTAATGTCCATACCTTATTCTGAAAGCTATCTTTGGTATATCTTCTGGCTTGATCTTTAGTTGATGATATCCTGATCTTAAATCAATTTTGGAGAAATACTTGGCTTCCTTCAACTGGTCGAACAGATCGTCAATTCTGGGTAACGGATACTTGTTCTTGATCGTAAGCTTGTTGAGCTCCCTGTAGTCAATACACAGTCTCATGCTTCCATCTTTCTTCTTAACAAATAATACCGGGGCTCCCCACGGGGATACACTGGGTCTGATTACTCCTTTTTCTAACAGCTCTTACAATTGCTTCGCTAGCTCTTTCATCTCAACAGGAGCCATTCTGTACGGGGCCTTGGATACTGGTTCTGTTCCGGGTGCTAAGTCGATCGCAAATTCAATTTCTCTATCTAGAGGAAGTCCTGGTAACTCGTCAGGAAATACGTCTGAAAATTCATTCACAACTGGAATATCTTCAAGTTTTGTTGGTTCTTGACTTCTGTCAATCACATATGCCATGAAATGCTCATATCCTTGTCGTAGTAACTTCTTGGCTTGAATCATCATTAAGAACTTATTTACTTGTTTTTGACCCTTGAACGTTACTATCCTTTCATCTGGCATTTTTACCATTTCCTTCTTATTTCGACAATCTATCTGGGCATCGTGCCTGGATAACCAATCCATCCCTAATATAACGTCAAATTCTCCTAACTTAAATAGTATCAAATCTACACAAAACTTACTACCAGAAATCTCAACCTCACAATTCCCACAAACTTGATTAACAGTTACACGCTCTTGGTTTGCTAATTTCACAGTCATTATTTCATTTAAATACTCTACTGGACAAGTTAACTTGCTAACAAAATCTGGTGAAACAAACGATCGAGTTGCTCCCGAATCTATTAATACTTTGGCACATAAAGAATTCAAATTGAGCGTACCTGCCACAACATTTGTATCCTGGATAGCATCCTTCACTGACATGTCGAAAACTCTAGCCCTTGGAGTCTCATTCACTATTGGGGTAGATCCCATAATCCTCAATGCATTACTGACTGGGGCTGGTGTCTTGCAATCCCTGGCCATATGTCCTGGCTTTGCACATTTAAAGCACGTAAATCCAATGGCTGGAACCTTTACTGCTGGATTCCGGATAGGCTGATCCTTACTTGCTGGTTCTCTTGCTGGCTGATTTTGGCCCTCCCTCGAATAGTGCCCTTTCTGATTGCATTTGAAACATACCACATTCAACTTATTACAAACTTCTCCATGCTTCTTTCCATATACTTGAAAATCTGGAAAAGTTAATCTCAATTGATTCGGCTGATTCGCATTAACTGGACGGTTGCCCTGGCCTCCGTCTCCTGCATTCTGTCTCCTGAAATTAAAATTTTTCCCTGGCTGAAACTTGCCCTTCTTAAAATTTGGAAACTTCCCTGGTTGTGACTGACCCTCACTTCCCTCAACTTTCCTTTTCTTGCTTTCTTTTTCCTTCTGGAACATCTCACTCTCTGTCTCTGCGATCATAGCCTTCTGTACTACTCCTGCATAGGTATCAAATTCAAAAATGGCTACCTTCCCTCTGATCCATGGTTTCAAACCTTGCTAAAATCTTTTAGCTTTCTTTCTGTCAGTATCCACATACGACGGTACATACCTTGACAATTCCTCAAACTTACCCTCATAATCTGTTACCGACATGTTCCCTTGCTTTAATTCTAAAAACTTCAGCTTTATTTGATCCTGAACAAACTGAGGAAAATATTTTTCTAAAAACAATTCCTTAAACCTTTTATAACATCTGTACCTTCCAATATCTTCACCATTTCCCACCAATAGGTGGCTTCATTCTTCAGATAATAACTTGCAAACTCAACCTTCTGTTCCTCCTTTACTTTCACTAAGGCAAATGCCTTCTCTATTTCCTTTAACCAAACATTTTCTTCAATTGGCTCTAAGGAACCCTTGAATTCTGGTGGGTTTACTGCCTGAAAAGTTTTAAAAGTTACCTGGGGGTTGGTCTGTCTTTGTTGTTATTGTGCCAGGTGAACTGTTTGTTGGGCCAAGATTTGAAGAATCTGGGCTATTGCTGGGTCTATGGGTCCTGGGTTCACATTTGGGTTTGTATCATCTTGGTTGTTATTGTTGTTGGTTTCTTCATTCTGGGTGTTGGTGCAGGTATTTCTTCTGGGAGGCATTTTCTGTAAAGAATCAAACAACTTATTCAGTTTTTGAATCAAATCTTTGTATAAAAGAAAAGTTTTGTAAAATAGAGGTATCTCTTTTTGAAAACAGTTGTAACTAAGTAAATTGCATGCTTCTTTACAGAATATAAACAGTCATGGAAAACAGGGTACATGGTTTCACAGGGTATAACTAGTGCAATAAATAAGGTAGAGTAAAACAGGTGTGATAAAGTAAATGACAGTGCTGGAAAGGAAAAAGATACTGATATATATATAGATCAAAAGTTTTAGGTAGTACAAGCGTAAAGATGCTTCGGAAGTAAAAGCAAAAAGGGTACAACAACCTACTCACTAGTCAGCATAACTAGTCTATAAATATAACTCAAAAGTCTACTGATACACACTACACACTACTGTACATACTACATAACCATAACAACACTGCTCAGCATCTCCCTCTCTGAATCTCTGACTCAGCTCCAAGGAAACTCTGGTCCTGCCAGCCTCTCAAAGTCCTCCATCACCTCAGTAGCCCAACCCATCAGTGCATCAGGGCCTCTGCCAGGTAGTGTAACTCCATGTAGCCTAGCCTCAAGAACCCTACGTGTTACATGAATCTCCTCTCGAAGCTCCCTAACACCACTATCAACATCTGTAGTCCTAATAATATGTTGTAGCTCTCTGATCTGGGCCAACAAGGAATCACGCTCCAATAGAAGAGCCTTATACCGGTAATAAGGAACTGGGGGCAATATAGACTGGAATGGGGCACTCACAACTGAATGCCCAGTGGAATCCGAATCAGCTGGTGGAGGTCCTCTGATAGGTGGCCTCATGCCTGGAGGTGGAATAGCCTGCAGTGGTACGGGCTGCAACACAGGTGGAGGTAGTATAGCCAACACTGGTGGAACAACATGACGTGGATCCGAAGACAGCACTTCAACTGAAGGCTCTGAGTGATCAGCTGATATGGGAATAAAAGAGTCGGCCATCGCTGCTATCTGAAATCATATCGCAATATAAGAATCTCAACCCATAATGCGAACTACACTAATACCTGATATACCGAAGCACTCAACCTCTCGACGTTCTATCTTTCTATTCCTTACTTCTAATCCTAACCCTCTACCCATTCCCGTCAACCTAGGCTTGTGTCAGTGACTTATAACCTGTAGCTCTGATACCAAACCTGTGACGCCCTCCAAACTCGGGTCAGAAGTTTGGGGTCCACACACACACATCTTATTTATAACCTGCTTATAATAATAATAAAGATAACAATAATATGTAGTGACCCTATTTACCAACTACCACGGATCGCAACAGGTTAAAGTATGCACACAAGCCACACATCTACTTATATTACATATCGTTCAAATCCCAATCATTCAAACTCAGACTGAGTATTAAACTTTATTACAACTTTTACAAACTTAAATTATTCCAAAAGAAGCCTACTAGCTCAGCTTTCTCAACCTGAACCCCTAGCTCTCGCGCTGGACTGGGGATCCTCGTTACCAACTGGTTCCTTTTTAGCTGGAAAGAATATAAACAACATCGCACAAATGAGCTAACTAGCTCAGCAAGTCACAATGACACAACTGAGAATAATGATCATCAGGTGAACATGATTATGATATCAAGTGAACAATGAATTATGATTTAGAATTGGATATTATACTTTTAATTTAAAAACCAAGGTTAGGCTGCTGATCAGTCACGCACTAACCCCGAGCAAGGCACACATCATTGCTCTAACTACTGGATCCAAGGCACACATTGGCCTAACTTGACCATTATATGGTCTGACCACGAATCTGGTCCACAATTTTATAAAAACAATCCAATTCTAACATAATAACATATTAATCAATAATAAACAATAATCAAAATCATTAACAACAATGAGTGTTTAACAATGAAAGGGTTTCAATCCTTGTAAGGATCAATAAGATAATTTAAAAGTTTGGATGCTGGTATTGAAAGAATTGGATAACAAAGGAATCAACATTTCAGGGTTTCAAAGATTTGGGCTTTCAAAGCATAGGATACAATGTTTGAGTATATAATTAATTCAGTTTAGTGTTTGGGATTTTGTTTGCATGTATTTGTGGAGTAGTATCGTATACTTGAGGTTCGTGTTTGGGTATACAACAATCAATGGTCTAGAAAGAATAAGGTTCATGGCTCAAGATCAATAACTGGAATCAGGGTTTAGGTTTTTGTGCTTCAAAGCACTTGCAATATCACAGGATTATCAAGTACTACAATATCTCGAGAAAGTTCAGAACACTTGCCTGGTACTAGCTTACTATTCTGCACTCACTTCCAATCACAATCGTCTTACTCCTCAACTACCTGTTTCCCTTTCCTACGCCTTGCCTCTTCTGCTCACATATCATAAACATCTATCAATAATCGACTCACCGAGTTCTATTCAACACATACTTCTGTCTACCCTTCGTTTTACCCAAATTCGATTAACAGATTGAAAGTTATGCAATAATCAAGTAAACACCGAATATATAGACTGATAGTCAATCAACAAGTCACATATAGCACATAATACATCACGTAATCAATGATATATTATTTATAAAGAAGTCTCGGGTCATAAATAGGCTTTCTGATATCTAAAATGATTTTTAAAACATTTTTCGGAATTAAAACGGGTCGTTGGATCAATTTCGGAATAATAAACAGGGTTCGGTTGGCCAATTCTGGCTCCGAAACAATTTTATACTAATTATCGAGCCTTGGAAATAATTTAGAATAATATTTTAAAGCTCGAAACTATTTTTCGGAATTTTTAAATCAATTTTAAGTAATTAAATCTAATTAAATAATTAACTAAAATCAATTAATAATTAATTAAATCAATTAATCAATTAATTTTCGAATTAATTGACCAATTAATCAATTAAAAATTAACTGAAATTAATTAACTAATTAATTCAGATTTATTTTTGAATTAAAAATAATTTTCGGAATTAAAATACTAATTTTTAGAATTTTCAGAAATTAAAAATGAATTTTTATAATAAAAATAAATAGGAAATATGATTTTTAAACATTTTTAAAACAGGAATCCTAAATTTGCAAAGTCTGGAAACTTCAGGGACCAAACTGCATCGTTTTCAAAATTATAGGTATTAAACTGTAATTTTCCAACCCCGTCGCCGGAAAATACAGGGGTGGCCGGAGAACACGTTCTCGGCGTCCTCACCCCACCAACACCTCCAGATCACATCTATATTTCACCAGGAACTTAACCATACCAACAAATCATTCTAATCATCCCTGAGTTGGCCGGAATTTGGCCGTGAAGTTTTCCAGTTTCCGGCGAACTTCGGAAAATTTCAAAAGACAACTCCCTTCTCTACAGACCTCGGTGATTCATGAAACTTATACGACTAGATTGCAAATTTCACAGAGAACACAATCCACTATATCACAACATCAATCTATTCCAGAATAAGAAACCCCCAAATTTCAATTAAGAACATTCATACGGGCTATAAACCCTAATTTTAAAATTCGAAAATCAAACTCAAATTTGAACATGTTATTGAACTCCAAATCAGACGTATAATATATCAAAATCATCAGGAAAACAAGCTCTACAACATGCAGTCATCAAATCATATAAACAATCATATGAACAAAAATTCATATTTTTAATAAATTTAATTCGAAAATAAATAAATTTCCAGAAAATAAACCTTTGATTCTGCAGTGAAACAAAGCTCAGAATTTGATAGAACACTTCAAATCCTTCGTTTTGGTTACTCAAACTTTGAAAACAGAGATTGGTAACGCCTTCGTTTTGCTGTTTGATTCTTAGAACAGTTTATGTAATTAGGATTTTTCTCTGAAAATTATAAAATTAACTATCTGCAAATGATTTTGAGGAAATTTGCAGTGAGAAAGAGGATTTTGCAGTGAGAAAGAGGATTTTGCTTTGAGGAAGAAGATAACAGTTAGTTCTAATAGAGAATGATAAAAGTTAGAATAAACTTGATGTAAGAACCCTGATTTTTGTAATATTTTAAAACTTCAGTGAATAGTAACTAGAACTAGTTATGTAATAGGTATGGAGTTCCTCACAAATATGAATAGTGGAATTTTGGAAATCCAAGATCATATTCTTGTTTATCAAGGAAAATAAGTGAATGTAAATAGCGGAAGATTTCGATTTCAATAAACAAAGTACTTTCGCGTAACATACATATTAAGCGAACGATTGAGATTTGATTTATAACTAAAAGATATAATCAAATATTCACTCAAGGGATATCCTACTTGATTATTTATTTATAAGTAATACCTAAAGAGTTACTAAAATATCCGGAAAATACTTAAAGAGATATTGAAAAGTTTTTAAATCAATTCGCTCTATCTAAAACGTATGTAACCATTCGAAGGATAATTATAAGATGTCAATCCTATCTTAAGTATTTAATTAAGATTTTTATCAATTCATTGAACCTTATTGAGAAACATTTTGTACTTAAGGTTTTATCAATTCATTGAACCCTTCTTAAAAATATTATGAGACCGTAAATATTTAATATTCCGTACTTCTAAAAATCATTTAAAAATAGATATAGTTCCCAAGGATACTTTCTAAATTATTCAAAATTCTCGGAAGAGATCAATCATCTGAAACTTATCAAAACCTTAGAGAACTTAGTCTAGAAGCATAAGGGTTTTGCTTCCTCGCTCAATGAAAAACAAGTGAACAATATATGTAAAACTCTACTATAGTTAAGGGTTTGAAAATAATTTTTAAATTCAAAACTCCGACAACTCTCAAAGATCAATTGTATTAAAAGTGATGAATAAATTATCTTATTTAAAGGTCAACTCAGAACGATCTATTCCTTCGATAAAGGATTTTATGTAAATGATATAATTATTTTGGGACTGGAATGTGGCATACCCGGCACAGAGAGGTATCGGGTAGTGACCAAGCGCGGAGTGGCGCAGTATACAGTTATATGGTCTCTGTGACCATTAACTTTCGGACTTGCACGGAAATGGGCAACCATCGTGTAATGTCTTGATAAGCCCAAAGGCGGCTAGGTTCGTATTCCTTCTACTAGTAGAGAAAATTTCGTATTCGGCTGGTCACCGGTACGTGGTTTATTTCAGTATAGTCCCTTTCCTCCACTTTGGAATAATTGTTGTGAAACCTACAGCAGAAGGTCGATAAGGCTGAGTTTTAAATAAGGTTGTTGATGAATATATATATATCACATCCATTCGAGAATCTTGGTTCAAGCATCATATGGAGATTTTGAGATGAAATGAGTACGAGTATAAACTGATTAAACTGATACATTTAAAGTTGAGTTTTTCATAAAATTGACAAGCATATAAACTTTTAGAAACCTTGGATATACAATGCTTAATGGTTGTTTTTCCCTAAATGATTATATTTAGATATTGGATATCTATATCTTGCTGAGCATTAGTGCTCACTCTTGCTTTTATAAATATCATATCACAACAGATTACCAGCATGACCCGAACCAGGACGACTGCCCGCAAGCGGGTAGGGGACGCACGTGAGTACCGTAGACTGTTCGTCCTCCAGCCACCTCAGGTAGACGAATAGAGATAGTTTCATTTTGAGTACTTGAACCAAGACCATTTGTGACCTGAGCCAGTCTCATGTAGAGCTGTTCTCGGCGTTCACTCTTTTGAGATAATTTCCTTTGGTCTGTAATAACTTAAATACTTTAACGTTAATTTAGTAACGTTTCTGAGCATATAACCTGTGTGTGTGTGTGAGTTTGGTTAAAAGGTCGAGTAATGAGGTAAAAAGAGGATTAATTATTTAATAGACAATATTAAGTGATCATAACAACCCGAATTCCCGACCTTGAATTTTGGGGTGTTACAGAAATGGTATCAGAGCCCTTGGTTATAAGTCTCGGAAACATTAGGGTGAATCAACTGAACCAATGAACTAGAGCTCACATAGAGTTCATAGTCGGGCTACGAGGGTAGCACTGACATTGAGAACCCTTAGGGGTGATTTAAGTATCCAAGGATAGTAATGCGTGTGTTAAATGACTTGTAGGTACCCGATGTGTTAGACCCTGAGGTTGTAGAGGCGTACGAGAGAGAGCATGATGAGGCCCTTTTAGCTGATGCCGAGGTAGCTGACCCTGCCCCCACTGTGGGCTTAGAGGTATTCGAGTACCCGGAGACTGACTCTGAGGAGGACCCGGAGGAGGACTCCAATGAGCCAGACACTGAGATAGCCCCTCCTGAGGATATTCCATACGGCAAGATGGAGGTTCCATCTCCAGAGATGATGAGGGTGGATGTGCATCAGAGGTCGATAGAGCGTTTGTTAGATCGGATCTCAGCAGCCCAGGCTCGAGTCGATGAGCTCGAGAACGAGACAGGAGTAGCAGATTTAATGGATAGGATGATAGCTCTGCAGGCCAGAGTCACTGCACTGACTGAGGAGTTAGAGATGGAGTTGGGGGCAGCCACACCAGTGAGGACACCCACCCCGCCCCCTGTACCAGTTAGTCCCGCACGGACTGAGACCGACGATGGCATGGACCTTATTCTTGACGGTGTGGCAGCGACTCCTGCAGATTCCCCACTTCCACTACCCATACCAGTCATATCCCTAGCAGTTCACGATTGGGTGGTAGGTCGCTATGCTACTGATCTGACAGCGGTCGAGGCCCGTATTGCCGAGCTGAGGGACCAGCTTTCCATCGAGCGGCACATGAGGATAGAGGCCCGAGGCAGGCGAGGATACCCCAGCGCCCGACGCGTGCGCAGGACCATTCGCCGCATAGAGCAGAGGACCATCGGTAGGATTCACCGCTTATCCCCACAACGTGACTTGGTGAGTAGGCGCGAGGTTATCAGGGTTATGGTCCGCGCTATGAGGCGGATTCGTGATGTTGCTTGTGGCTAGTGGACACTGTTAGTAGTTGGTTGTTGTTCCTCAATGGTGGTACTTAGTTGTTTTGTGATAGTTGTTTTGGTTGTTATCTTTGAAAGTGCCACCAGCTAAGGATTATTGTATTAAGGTAGATTGTACTTTTATTATTCAGTATGTTGTACCCAGACCTGGCGTATGGCCAAATTATGTATAATTATCGTGTTGATTAGTTACGATTTCTAGATTGTGGTTTAATCTTCTTTCATACCTGCATAATTACATACTGTCATAACAAATCAGGAAGCATGAGGATTGGCAAATGAAAACAACCTAAATAAGTTTATGTAAAGGAAAATGCCGCCAAGGAGAATAGCAACAAGAACTCGCCCGACTGCATCTGGCGGCCAGGGCAGTAATAATGAACAAGGGCATCGAGCATAGACCCCACCATTAAGAATTAACGAAGAATGAAATGAGTATGATGATGAGGACTATGAAGAGTCAGAGGCTGAAGATACTCAGGGGATGGAAATGCCAGTGAACCCTATGGAGTAGTTTGTAGAACTTCTGAGGCAAAACCTGCAACAGCAACGACCACCCCAGCAACCCCAGAAGGCCATGGCTAATGCATTTAAATCTTTCAAGTCGGTCAAGCCCCTAGAGTTTTACGGTGTTACTGATTCAGTTCAGGCCAGGGCTTGGCTAAAAGAGGTAGAAAAGACCTTTGAGTGAATTGGCACTGAGGAAGCCCACAAGACTAATTTTGCCACTTATCTCTTAAAGGGTGAGGCTAACTATTGGTGGGAAGCCAAGAAAAATATGGAGCCCCAAGGGATTGTTACTTGGGAAAGATTCACTGAGTTGTTTTTAAAGAAGTATGTCCCGAAGTTTATGGAGGTTCAGATGCAGCGAAAGTTCCTAGAGCTGAAACAAGAAAATATGAGCGTAGCGGAATATGAAGCTAAGTTCACAGAATTGTCGAGATTTGTGCCACAGCTGGTGGGCACCGAAGAGAAAAAGGCTGAGAGATTTCAACAGGGATTGAAGTAGTGGATTCAGAACAAGCTGGCAATTCTGGAGATAACTGACTATGCCACCCTAGTACAGAAGGCCACAATAACTGAAACATGGAGTGAAATGAGCCAGAAAATGAAGCAAACTAAGAAACAAAAGTTCGATGGTTGAAGCAGGAGTGTGGGAGGGAAGAACTTCCCTAGTAAGTTTGTCAGGGGGACGCCCTCCCAACCCAACCGCAGTACAGGATTCGGGGGATCAGGGACCGTGAGTGTGGCCCGGAGCGGGAACCAGACGGGAATGTCTTATCATAGCCAACCACGACCTCCTCTGCCAGAATGCAAGAGCTGTGGTAAGAGGCATTATGGGCAATGTATGCAGAAACCGGTGACATGCTTTAAATGTGGTAAGGTGGGGCACTATGCCACAGCTTGTAACCAGAAAGCGGCTAAGTGTTTTCAATGCGGAAAGACAGGACACATGAAGAAGGACTGCCCTGCGGCAGCCCCAGCTAGCTCGAGGGGTAGTGTAGCTGCATCAAACAGAATGCCGACTGCCAGGACCTTTAATATGACTGTGAAAGATGTCGTACGGAACACCAATGTTATAGCAGGTTCGCTCCTCCTAAACTCCAATTCCGCCAATGTGCTATTTGATTCTAGAGCTACTAAGTCTTTCGTATCTAAGGAATTTGCTGAAGAATTGAACTTAAAAGTGGAACCTTTGAAAGAATCTTTGCAAGTGGAAATAGCTAATCAAGAGATTATCCCTGTAAATCAAGTTTATGCTAACTGCAACCTAGAATTAGGTGGAGTAAGATACCCAGTAGATTTAATTCCCTTTCGACTAGGGGAGTTTGATGTGATATTAGGAATGGATTGGCTATCTAGAAACCATGCCCAGATTGATTGTGAGGGGAAGAAAGTAAAATTGAAAACACCTAGTGATAAGAGTATAATAATTAAGGGGCAACGACAAACCAATAAATTTCTAACTATGGTGCAGACCAAGAGACTTTTAAAGCAAGGATGTGAGGCCTACTTGGCTCACGTGGTGGATACCAAACGAGAAACCCCTGAGATCCATACCATACCTGTAGTTAATGAGTTTGAGGATGTATTTCCCAAGGATCTTCCCGGACTACCCCCGGATCGGGAAATAGAATTTGCCATTAATTTAGCTCCCGGTACGGCACCAGTATCAAAGGCCCCGTATTGTTTGGCCCCCGTCGAAATGAAAGAGTTGGCTGATCAACTGCAAGATCTATTGGATAAAGGAATGATTAGAACGAGCGTATCTCCGTGGGGTGCACCCGTACTATTTGTGAAGAAGAAGGACGGTAGCATGAGACTGTGCATCGATTATCGAGAGCTGAACAAGCTGACCATTAAGAACAAGTACCCACTGTCAAGAATAGATGACCTCTTTGACCAGCTAAAGGATGCAACGTGTTTTTCCAAGATTGACCTTAGGACAGGTCATCATCAACTTAAGATCAAACCGAAAGATATACCGAAGACTGCATTTCGTACTAGGTATGGACATTATGAGTTCCTAGTTATGTCATTTGGTTTGACTAACGCGCCCGCGGCTTTCATGGATCTGATGAACCGAGTCTTTAAGATGTATCTGGATGAATGCGTGATAGTCTTCATCGATGATATTCTAATTTACTCCAGATCGGAGGAGGAACATGCAGAACACCTCAGGATAGTATTGGAAATCTGAAAAATTATATGCCAAATTCTCAAAGTGTGAATTTTGGTTGAAAGAAGTTCAGTTTTTGGGTCATGTGATTAGTAAGGAAGGGATTCTCGTAGACCCTGCAAAGATAGAAGCTGTCGCTAATTGGGAACAACCAACCACACCCACCGAGGTAAGAAGCTTTATTGGACTGGCCGGGTATTATCGAAGGTTTGTAAAGGATTTCGCCAAGATAGCAGGCCCGTTGACTAAACTTACTCGGAAAACAGAAAAGTTTGTTTGGACAGAGAAATGTGAGGAGAGTTTCCAAGAATTGAAGAAAAGGTTGGTATCGACCCCAGTGCTGGCCCTACCAGATGATAAAGGGAACTTTGTGATTTATAGTGATGCATCCCATAAGGGTTTGGGATATGTGCTGATGCAGCACGGTAAGGTCATTGCCTATGCATCCAGGAAATTAAAGGAATATGAAATGAGGTACCCCACCCATGACTTAGAATTAGCCTCCATAGTGTTTGCCCTTAAGATGTGGAGACATTACCTATACGGAGAAAAGTGCGAGATTTATACTGACCACAAGAGTCTTAAATATATCTTCACCCAGATGGAGCTAAACATGAGGCAGAGAAGGGGGTTAGAATTGATTAAGGACTATGACTGCAAAATTCTTTATCACCCGGGGAAGGCCAATGTGGTGGCCGATGCCCTTAGTCGTAAGGAAAGATTGAAAAGAATCACCACGTCAGAAGATTTGATCAGAAAATTTGAAAAGTTAGAGATTGAGGTCAAGGTCACTGAGCGAGGGACCAAAGGCTTGTATGAGATGGTTATGCAACCGGAGCTACTGGAAAAGATTAGGCGATGCCAAGAAATAGTGTTGAGGGAGAACAAGGAACTGGTAAGTGGAGAGGAGGCCAAGTGTGACCCAGATGAGAAGGGAATTAGGAGGCATGCCTACAGGATATGGGTCTCTAACATCCAAGAATTAAAGGATGAAATTTTACGTGAAGGACACAGCTCTAGATATACGGTCCACCCAGGAAGCACCAAAATGTACCAAGATTTGAAAGAGTACTACTGGTGGCCTAACATGAAAAAGGATGTAGCGGAGTGGGTCAGTAAGTGTATGACCTGTCAGAGAGTAAAGGCAGAACACCAGCGACCAAGCGGACTCTTGCAACCCTTAGAATTTCCGATGTGGAAATGGGAGCAGATAGCCATGGATTTTGTGGTAGGATTACCCCGAACTAAGACTAACCATGATGCAATATGGGTAATTGTAGACCGACTAACCAAGTCAGCGCACTTTCTTCCAATCAAGGAAACCTACACAGTGGATAGATTAGTGGAGCTATACATTAAGGAAATTGTGGTAAGGCATGGAGTGCCAGTAGCTATCGTATCTGACCGAGATCCTCGATTCAACTCCAGATTTTGGAGGAGCTTTCAGGAATGCCTAGGAACCAAAATAAACATGAGCACCGCTTACCATCCGCAAACAAATGGACGTGAGCGAACCATTCAGACATTGGAGGACATGTTGAGAATGTGTGTAATTGATTTTAAGGGTTCTTGGGATGAACACCTGTCTTTGATAGAGTTTGCCTACAACAATAGTTATCATGCGAGTATTGGAATGCCCCCTACGAGGCGTTGTATGGCCGAAGGTGCCGTTCGCCCTTGTTTTGGGATGAAGTTGGTGAGAGAAAGTTACTAGGTCCAGACTTGGTGCAAAGGACAAGAAACATAGTTCAATTAGTCAGAAGACGCCTAGCAGCAACCCAAGATCGACAGCGTAAATACGCCGATCTGGCACGGAAGGACAGAGAGTATGAAGTGGGTGACCAGGTATTTCTGAAAGTGTCACCATGGAAAGGATTGATGAGATTTGGGAAGAAGGGGAAGCTGAGACCCCGTTATATTGGACCTTTCGAGATTCTAAGACGGATAGGACCCGTGGCATACGAGTTATCTTTACCTCCAAATCTTCAGCAGGTTCATAATGTTTTTCATGTATCAATGTTGAGGAAGTATAATGCGGATGCCAAACATATAGTGGAGCATGAGCAAGTAGACCTTCAACCAGATCTGTCCTATGTTGAGTAGCCAGTCGAAATCATTGACCGAAAAGAGCAAGTACTCCGGAACAAGAGTGTCAATCAAGTCAGAGTCTTATGGAGGCATCACAACATCGAGGAGTCGACTTGAGAATTAGAGAGTCACATGCAAGAAAAGTACCCCCATCTATTTGTGGATTGATTCCGGGACGGAATCCTTTTAGGGGGGGAGACTGTAAGAACCCTGATTTTTGTAATATTTTAAAACTTCAGTGAATAGTAACTAGAACTAGTTATGTAATACGTATGGAGTTCATCACAAATATGAATAGTGGAATTTTGGAAATCCGAGATCATATTCTTGTTTATCGAGAAAAATAAGTGAATGTAAAAGCCGTCAGAATTCGAAGATTCACGATTATACTACGTGTTTTCATATCCGTAAGGAATGGCGTAGAACCGGGAATATTACGTGAAATAAATATTATATCATGGTGTTTCTATGATCAAGAGAAAGGAATAAAATTGGTTAATGGATTATAAGCGATAAAAGAATTCACTGCGAAATGAAATATTATACGATTAAACTATCGGAATGGAACGAAAATCGCGTGTAGGATAAATAATCAATGAGAAATAAATTCCATGCAAGTTGGCCATGCAAAACCAAGTTAACTAGTAGTTAGGAGATGTAACTAGGGAATTAGAAGCTAACTAGAATAGTTAGTGGAATAGTAAGTGAATAGTGATTGGGAGACAATGAAGTACAAGGCTATACCTCTTCATTTCTACTCATCTAATTTGTCAACCAAGCCATTTTTTTGCTGAATATTATGCCCATATATACACACTATCAAGCACATATTATACACTCACACACTTCAACCAAAAATCAAGCCAAAACCCCCCCACCCCCTTTTGCTCTCGGCCTGGTTGTGCAGAAAAGGAGAGAGAGCTCTCTTCTTCACTTCACTTATCCATCCTTCACTCTATAATAAATTCTGTAAAAATTCACAAAGCTTTCTTATATCCTATTAAAGGTATGTCTATGATTTCATGTCCAAATTCTTAATGGTTTGTGAGAAAAAAATTCTTGAAGTTCAGGAACTTTAGGGACTGTTTTGACTAACTTGGTTTCTTGGTTTTGTTTCTTAAGGATCTAGCCCTTCTAAGTGTTTTTCAAGCAAACCAAGCCCTAATCATCTTAGTACTAACCCTCCTAGTACTCAAGAAGGTATAACTTCCAACTCTTTAAAGTTTTAAGGGTGAGTTTAAGAGTTATTTATGATGTAGTGTCAAGATCCAAGAGTTTATGTATGTGTAAGGTTGTTTTGCTCATATTCTTGCTAAGTACTTGAGTTTTTGAGTTTTGATGCTTGTATGTGATGCTAGATAAAGTATATAAGGTGTATGTGGGTGGATCTTGAGAAGTAAGAAGTGTTGTGTTGGTCATAAGTAGTGATTGTGTCAAGAACAAGTAGTAGAAATGGAATGTGGAGCCTATTGCACTTGGTCTGCCTTCTGCAGTGTATTCGGCCATGTAAATGTTAGAAATTTTTGATTAACTGTCCAGGAATGGGTAGATCTTGATTTTTAGTTTCTGTACATGTGTGGATCGTCGCGAGAGAATTTACGGTTTAGAAGTTATGACCGTTTTAGTGTAGAGCGTTCATATGAAAAGCCAACTGCACATAAGCCACTTGCTTGATAATTTTGAAAGGCTAAAAATGATTTCAAAAATTTGAAAAAATCATGATAATTAAATAATGCAGCAAGGAAGACTGTCCAAAAAGAATTTTAAGAAAATATTAATTTTTCGATTTTATAAAAATATTTTAGTGAAGCAAATCGATAATCGCGTACTAACTAAGATCGTTGGTTATTGATTTTAGATCGCCAACAAAAGCCCAGAGACCATACCACTCCTAGCACTCGAGGCAAGTTTACGAAACCCTAACACAAATTATCCATGCTATTATACTGTTGTGATATTGATGCCATGATTTACAGTTTGAAAATATATGCTTGTCTGTGATATCAATACATTCCAATTATGCGATTGTTTACGAAAACAAACTTCGTTTTATACGAGTAAGAGAAATTGAAACGTAATTTTAATATAATACAAGATAGTGGGAGTCGGAGATATTCTTAAATCGATTTAATCCCGGAACGAGCCGGACGCGGAAGATTTCGATTTCAATAAACAAAGTACTTTCGCGTAACATACATATTAAGCAAACGATTGAGATTTGATTTATAACTAAAAGAGATAATCAAATATTCACTCAAGGGATATCCTACTTGATTATTTATTTATGAGTAATACCTAAAGAGTTACTAAAATATCCGGAAAATACTTAAAGAGATATTGAAAAGTTTTTAAATCAATTCGCTCTATTTAAAACGTATGTAACCATTCGAAGGATAATTATAAGATGTCAATCCTGTCTTAAGTATTTAATTAAGATTTTTATCAATTCATTGAACCTTATTGAGAAACATTTCGTACTTAAGGTTTTATCAATTCATTGAACCCTTCTTAAAAATATTATGAGACCGTAAATTTTTAATATTCCGTACTTCTAAAAATCATTTAAAAATAGACATAGTTCCCAAGGATACTTTCTAAATTATTCAAAATTTTCGGAAGAGATCAATCATCTGAAACTTATCAAAACCTTAGGGAACTTAGTCTAGAAGCATAAGGGTTTTGCTTTCTCGCTCAATGAAAAACAAGTGAACAATATATGTAAAACTCTACGACAGTTAAGGGTTTGAAAATGATTTTTAAATTCAAAACTCCGACAACTCCCAAGGATCAATTGTATTAAAAGTGATGAATAAATTATCTTATTTAAAGGTCAACTCAGAACGATCTATTCCTTCGATAAAGGATTTTATGTAAATGATATAATTGGTTTGGGACTGGAATATGGCCTACCCGGCACGGAGAGGTATCGGGTAGTGACCAAGCGCGGAGTGGCGCAGTATAGAGTTATATGGTCTCTGTGACCATTGACTTTCGGACTTGCACGGAAATGGGCAACCATCGTGTAATGTCTTGATAAGCCCAAAGGCAGCTAGGTTCGTATTCCTTCTACTAGTAGAGAAAATTTCGTATTCGGCTGTTCACCGGTACGTGGTTTATTCGAGTATAGTCCCTTTCCTCCACTTTGGAATAATTATTGTGAAACCTACAGCAGAAGGCCGATAAGGCTGAGTTTTAAATAAGGTTGTTGATGAATATATATATCACATCCATTCGAGGATCTTGGTTCAAGCATCATATGGAGATTTTGAGATGAAATGAGTACGAGTATAAACTGATTAAACTGATACATTTAAAGTTGAGTTTTTCATAAAATTGACAAGCATATAAACTTTTAGAAACCTTGGATATACAATGCTTAATGGTTATTTTCCCTAAATGATTATATTTAGATATTGGATATCTATATCTTGCTGAGCATTAGTGCTCACTCTTGTTTTTATAAATATCATATCACAACAGATTACCAGCATGGCCCGAACCAGGACGACTTCCCGCAAGCGGGTAGGGGACGCACGTGAGTATCGTAGACTCTTCGTCCGCCATCCACCTCAGGTAGACGAATAGAGATAGTTTCATTTTGAGTACTTGAACCAAGACCATTTGTGACCCGAGCCAGTCTCATGTAGAGCTGTTCTCGGCGTTCACTCTTTTGAGATAATTTCCTTTGGTATGTAATAACTTAAATACTTTAACGTTAATTTAGTAACATTTCTGAGCATATAACCTGTGTGTGTGTGAGTTTGGTTAAAAGGTCGAGTAATGAGGTAAAAAGAGGATTAATTATTTAATAGACAATATTAAGTGATCGTAACAACCCGAATTCCCGACCTTGAATTTGGGGGTGTTACACTTGAAGTAAGGCTTTTATGTATCCTCAGATTAAAATGGAATAAAAATTAAAGACTCAATCAAAATTGCCCAAAATAGCCATTTAAAAGTAAAATAAACTGTCAAGATTCTGTCAATTATCTGCCATGATATACTTACAGACTGTAAGTATATCTGATGGATAATGTTTCAGTACCTTTAACGGCTAAGATGTAGATAACTCGACGGATGAGGATAAAGCAATTATCCGTCGGGTTTAAAATAATCCAGAAAAGTAATTGATTTTTTACCAGGCTATAATATTTCGACGGATGATCAAACTCGATGGATAATGAACATCCGTCGAGATGTAAATTTTGACTTAGCCAAAATTTCATCTAAAATAGAAAAATTAATTAAGTTTCTGGCTGCATTACAACTTGCAAAATTATCAGAAATAATTTAAGAATAATTAGGCATATCTAACTCACTTACCAACCTAGTAAAGGTGGATTCATCAAGAGGCTTGGTGAAGATATCTGCAAGCTGCTTTTTACTTGAAACAAAGTGAAGTTCCACAGTACCATTCATCACATGTTCCATAATGAAGTGGTGCTTGATGTCTATGTGCTTTGTTCTTGAATGCTGTACTGGATTTTCAGTGATGGCAATTGCACTTGTGTTATCACAGAAAATAGGAATTATGTCCACTTGCAGACCATAGTCCTTTTCATCCATAAAATCTGTGCACAACAACTACCAGCAACAATATTCAGCTTCAGCTGTAGAAGTAAAAACTGAATTTTGCTTTTTACTGAACCAGGATACAAGCTTGTTTTCTAGAAATTGACAGGTTCCTGTTGTACTTTTTCTATCTATTTTACAACCTGCATAATCTGCATCTGAATAACCAGTTAGATCAAAACCAGAATATCTAGGGTACCAAATGCCAAGTTTTGGTGTTCCCTTGAGATATCTGAAAATTCTCTTAATAGCTACCAAGTGAGATTCTCTAGGATCAGCCTGAAATCTAGCACAAAGACAAGTAGCAAACATTATATCTGGCCTACTAGTTGTTAAGTACAGAAGTGAACCATGACTTTATAGCTTGAAATATCCATAGACTTTTCAGTAGTGTTTATTTCAAGTTTAGTTGCAGTGGCCATGAGAGTTTTTGCAGATGTGCAATCCATTAGATCAAACTTCTTTAAAAGATCATAAATATATTTGGTTTGACTAATGAATATTCCATCACTAACTTGCTTAACTTGTAAACCAAGAAAGTAAGTTAGTTCTCCCATCATGCTCATTTCATACTTACTTTGCATCAATTTGGCAAACTTTTTGCAAACTTTTTCATCTGTAGAGCCAAATATAATATCATCTACATAAATTTAAACAAGTATACTAGAGCAATTAACAATTCTAAAGAATAAATTTTTATCAACAGTACCTCTTGTGAAGTGATTTTCTAAAAGAAACTTTGACAAAGTATCATACCAGGCTCTAGTTGCTTGCTTCAATCCATAAAGTGCTTTCAAAAGATAGTAGACATATTCTGGAAAACTTGGATGTTCAAAAATAGGAGGCTGACTGACATAGACTTCCTCCTCCAAATCTCCATTCAGAAAGGCACTTTTGACATCCATTTGATAGACTTTGAAATTGGCATGGCTGCATAGGCTAAGAAAATTATGATGGCTTCAAGTCTTGCAACAGGAGCAAACGTTTTATCAAAATCTATTCCTTCTTGTTGACAGTAGCCCTTAACAACCAATCTAGATTTATTCCTGACAACTATGCCATTTTCATCCATCTTGTTTCTGAATACCCATTTGGTGTCAATTGGATTCTTTCCTTTAGGCTTGGGCACCAGCTTCCATACCTTGTTTCTTTCAAATTGATTTAGCTCTTCCTGCATAGCTAAAACCCAATCAGGATTCAACAGAGCTTCTTCTACCTTCTTTGATTCTTCCTTAGAAAGAAAGCTTCTATACAGACATTCTTCTTGAGTTGTTTTCCTTGTTTGAACTCTAGAAGACGCATCACCAATAATGAGCTCAAAAGGGTGATCTCTAGTCCATTTTCTTTGTTGTGGTAGATTAGCTCTATATGAAGAGGCCTCATTGTTGTCTTGATGATTAGTAGAGTTTTGATTATCAGAAACTCCCCCTGAGTTTATGGATCTTTGACTTAAAGATGGGGTTCTTTCTGTTAGTGATCTGTTTTGACTCTCATCTTCTCTCATTGTTTTGACGGATGATGCACTTTGTATCCTGACGGATGAAGCTGATTGTCTACCAACCGATGAAGCAGATTGTCTACCGACAGATGAAACATTATGTAACTTGACGAATGTTGAATTATGTGCTTCATTAGTTGTAGATCTTTATCCATTATCCTTAGCCACTATTTCTTGATCACTCTCATCATTACTGTCATCAATAACCATCTCAACATTATCAAATTTGAGGCTTTCATGGAAATCTCCATCTTATAGTCCTTCAATCTTTTTATCATCAAACACAACATGTACAGATTCCATAACAATGTTGGTTCTTAGATTGTAGACTCTATATGCTTTTCCCACAGCATATCCAACAAAAATTTCTTCATCTGCTTTGGCATCAAACTTTCCATGTTGATCAGTTTGATTCCTTAAGATATAGCATTTGCAGCCAAAGACATGTAGAAAGTTTAATGTTGGCTTCCTATTCTTGAACAATTGGTAGGGTGTCATGCATTTTGCTTGATTAACCAAAGAAATATTCTGAGTGTAGCATGCAGTATTTACAGCTTCATCCCAAAAATATGTTGGTAACTTTGATTCTTCTAGCATTGTTCTTGCAGCTTCAATAAGAGATCTGTTTTTCCTTTCCAACACTCCATTTTGTTGTGGAGTTCTAGCTGCAGAAAACTCATGCATAATGCCATTCTCTTCAGTAAATGATCTCATCACTGAATTCTTGAACTCAGTCCCATTGCCACTCCTGATTCTTCTTACTTTGAGATCAGGATGATTGTTGACTTACCTTATCTGATTGATGATGATTTCACTAGCTTCATCTTTGGATTTTAGAAAAATGTCCAAGAACTTTGAGAAATCATCTACAATTACTAGGCAATATCTTTTCCTAGAGATGGACAACATATTGACTGGTCCAAACAAATCCATGTGCAATAGTTGCAAAGGTTCTTCAATTGTTAAATCAAGCTTCAATCTGAATGATTCCTTTCCGGCAGGCATCACACAATCCATCCTTAGTAAACTCCACTTGAGGAATACCTCTAACAAATTCTTTCTTGACTAGCTTATTCATGGTCTTGAAGTTTAGATGGGACAACTTCTTGTGTCATAGCCAACTTTTATCTTGACTTGCTTTACTGAGAAGACAAGTTAGTGATTCTGCATTTGATGACTTGAAATCAGCTAAGTACACATTTCATTTTCTCAATCCAGTGAGAACCACTTTGTTGCTCTTTTTGTTGGTCACAACACAGGCTTCAGAATTGAAAGTGACTGAGTTGCCCTTATCACAAAGTTGGCTGATACTCAACAGATTATGCTTGAGTCCATCCACTAGGGCAACCTCTTCAATGATGACATTATCCTTTAAAATCAAGCCATATCCCACAGTATAACCCTTTCTGTCATCTCCAAAAGTGATACTTGGGCCAACTCTTTCCTTGAACTCAGTGAGCATGGTAGAATCTCCAGTCATGTGCCTTGAGCAACCACTATCTAGATACCAAAGATTCTTTCTGTTTCCCTGCACACATCAAAATCAGATCAAGTTGATTTTGGTACCCAAGTTTCCTTAGGTCCTTCCTTGTTAGCCTTTTTCTTTAGTTTCTTAGGTTTGACCTCATTTGACTTAGGTATTTCAGATTCATCCTTTGTCATTTGAGTTGGACCTTTGAAATTGTTCATTGAAGCAGAATTATCATGCACATTTTAGTCGACTTGAAAAGGCATGTTGTTTGCAAACATGTTATTCCAGTAAGGCATGTTAAATGGCATTTGAGGCATACTAAATGCGGCATAATAAGGATTAGGTACAAATGGATTATTAGCAAATCGTGCATTCATATTATGTGCAGGTAAAACATTTATAGGCATTACAGACATGGCAGTCATGTTGGAAAAAGAAGAAGGTGTAGACATGGGAGTAGGCATAGCAAGTTTGTAATTAACAGAGAAATGATTAACACTGCCACACTTAACACAGATTTTTCTTGGAGCATATTTATCAGGTGTGTAGTTGTTATGTTTATTAATCGCTACTTTCCCATTTCTATTATTTTTCCTTTTTGATTCTATTTTAACCTCAATCTTTTCTAATTTGTCATTCAATTGCTTGATAGACAGATGCCCAATATTATCTCTCTTTTATTTTCTCATTTGACTTGATTCTCCTGGAACAAAGTTTTTAGAAACTGATCCATATTTATCATTCAACTTAGCTAGCTTAGCTTTGCTAATTGGCTTGCTGACATTCGACGGATGTGGCTCGTTGTCTTTCGACGGATAATCCTGTTAGATATATTTGAGATGTCATGTCTAATATGATTCATGTTTAGTTTTCAGATCTTAACAAACAGGACATATCAGGACTTACTGAAAGTCAAAACTTAATATCAGAACTTAAGGTCATATCAGAACTTAAGTGCGGGAAGACTTTCATATAAGGAAGGAAGCTGATTTACAGTAGAAGATCAAGACTAAAATAAAAGAAGATATGCATGGAAATAGTTAGAGGACTAGAAGACTTGTAGAAGATATCTGATTGATATAATTTAGGAGACAGAATTGTATTCCATATCAATTAGAAGTTATCTTATAACTGTGTACTATATAAACACATACTTAGGGTTTACACTATATGTGTTATCATTATCGAGAATATTATACATTGTAACCTAGCAGCTCTTAGTGATATTTGTTCATCACTGAGAGAGAACAACAGTTCTTATTGTAATAGAGTTTATTCAATATACTTGATCTTTGTTACATACTTGTGTTAAATCGATTTGATTGTATTAACACTGTATTCAACCTCCTTCTACAGTGTTGTGTGACCTAACAATTGGTATCAGAGCTTATCTGTTAACACACATACAGTAAAGATCCATACAATCATGTCTGAAGAAGCACAAACTCCAACCAAGCCCACTAAAACTGAAGAAACTCAAAAGACTCAAACCCACAGTCGATATAAGACTATTAGGGTTCCCATACTGATACCTTCTGAGTATCCCATATGGAAAGTGAAGATGGCTATGTTTCTGGAAGCTATAGATCCAAAATACCTTGACAGAATTAATGAAGGACCACATAAGCCTACCAAGCTCTCTGTTGTAGTAGTTGATCAACCAGCAAAGACCATACTAAAGGAGAAAGGTGAGTACACAGCTGAAGATATCTCATCTATTGCCAAGGATGCAAGGGTAAGGCATTTGCTGCATAGTGCCATTGATAATGTCATGTCAAACAGGGTAATTAATTGCAAAATTGCAAAGGAGATATGGGATGCTTTGGAGACAAGATGTCAGGGAACTGATGCAATCAAGAAAAATAGGAGGACTATACTCACTCAAGAGTATGAGCACTTTGACTCAAAAGCTGATGAGTCTTTAACTGACTTATATGACAGGTTTGTCAAACTCTTGAATGATCTGTCACTGGTGGACAAGGAATATGATCTTGAAGATTCAAATCTAAAATTCCTTTTAGCTCTTCCTGAAAATTGGGATTTGAAGTCTACTACCATAAGAGACAACTATGTTCTTACTGAAACTACTCTTGATGAAATTTACGGTATACTCAAGACTTATGAACTTGAGATGGATCAAAGCAGCAAGAGGCATGGAAGAAAGTCAAGGACAGTTACTCTTAAGGCTGAGGAGGAATCTCCTAAATTGGCTGTCTCAAAAAGGGGCAAAGGAAAGACTCTCATCATAAAGTCTGATTCAGAGTCATCATATTTTGATGATGATGATTTAGAAACTGAAAGTTTACCTGAAATAGATGCTGATGAAGAGATGATGAAATTGTGTGCTCTTATGATAAAGGGTATCACAAAGATAGCCTACAGGAAATTCAGAAAAGGCAAGAAGTTTTACAGGAAAAGTAGAAGTTCTAATAAGAAAGGGTTCAGAAAGTCTGAAGGTAAGGGAAAGTCTGACAGAGGAGACAACTCAAATATCAAATGCTAATAAACTTAAAAAGGCCATAGGATCCAAGCAAGTATGGGTCCTTAAAACTAACCAATAGTGGTCTTTGTGATTGCAGGCAACAGGAAAGATATCCTAGTGCTGGACAGTGGATGTTCAGGACATATGACTTGAAATAAAGCCCTTCTATCAGACTTTGTAGAGAAAGCTGGCCCAGGAGTTTCTTATGGAGATGGCAACATGGGAAAAACTCTGGGATATGACAATATCAATCTTGGGAATGTCATCATTGAAACAGTAGCTCTTGTCTCAGGACTTAAACACAATCTGCTAAGTGTGAGTCAAATATGTGATAGAGGTTATCATTTGGATTTCTTTGAAGAACAATGTGAAGTTGTAAGCAATCCTACAGGAAAAGTGGTTCTGAAAGGTTACAGGCATGGTAACATTTATGAAGCCAGACTTTCAACATGTTCTGATGGTTCTGCAATCTGTCTGTTGAGAAGAGCATCAATCGAAGAAAGCTGGAATTGGCACAAAAGACTCTCTCATTTAAATTTCAACAACATAAATGAGCTTGTAAAGAAAGATCTTGTGAGAGGACTGCCAAAATCAGTATTTTCTCCTGATGGCCTTTGTGATTAATGTCAAAAGGCAAAACAAAGAAAATCTTCATTCAAGAGCAAAACTGAATCTTCAATTCTTGAGCCTTATCACCTACTGCATATTGATCTATTTGGTCCAGTCAATGTCATGTCTATTGCAAAGAAGAAATATGCTATGGCTATAGTGGATGAGTTCACAAGGTACACTTGGGTGTATTTCCTGCACAAGAAGAATGAAACTGCATCTACTCTAACTGATCATGTCAAACAACTGGATAAATTGGTCAAAGATTCTGTCAAGAAGTGATAATGGCACTGAGTTCAAGAATTTAATCATGGAAGAGTTCTGCAAAGAGCATGGAATCAAACAGGAATTTTCTGCACCTAGAACTCCACAGCAAAATGGAGTTGTAGAAAGAAATAACATGACTCTCATTGAAGCTGCATGAACAATGCTTGATGAAGTAAAGCTACCAACCTACTTTTGGGCTGAAGCTGTGCAGACTGCTTATTTTACACAGAATGCTATACTCATAAACAAGCATGAAAAAACACCATATGAAATGGTGAAGAAAAAGAAGCCAAATCTGAAATACTTTCATGTATTTGGATGTAAGTGTTTTGTTCTTAAGACTCATCCTGAACAGCTGTCAAAATTTGATCTAAAAGATGATGAAGGAATGTTCGTTGGATATCCACTTTCCACAAAAGCCTTCAGAGTCTACAATTTAAGAACAACGGTTGTCATGGAATCTATCAATGTATCTTTTGATGATAAGAAGATTACTGGACTTGAAGATTTCAATGATCATGATCAACTGAGATTTGAAAATGAAGATTTAAATTCTGATTCTTTAAATTCTGATGACAAACTCTGATCCTGTAAGTTCTGACGGGTTAAGTTCTGATGTCATTGAAACTGTGGTAACAACTCCAAAGGAAAATGCACCTGTCCAGGGGGAGCAAGCTGAAGATCCTACCACAACTCAAGACTCTCAAGAAACATCAGAACCTGTCACTGGCTCTTCAAGTTCTGATTTATCAAGTTCTGATGAGCCAAATTCTGATAATTCTGGAAACTCTGATTCTTCAAATCCTGAAGGATCTAACTCAAATTATGAAGTCTCAGAGAGCATAACTACAGGGGGAACATCAGAAAATCTGATAGAGATAGCATGGATCATGGGGGAGGATCCTGTTCTAGAAATCAACTTCCATCTGCAAGGAAGTGGACCAAATCACATACACCTGACTTAATAATTGGAGATCCTGAAGCAGGTGTCAGAAATAGAACTGCAACATTAAATGAATGTCTCCATCATTCTTTTCTATCTCAGACTGAACCAAAAAAAAGTGGAAGAAGCTCTTCAAGATGCTGATCGGGTGCAAGCAATGCAGGAAGAGTTAAATGAATTTGAAAGAAATAAAGTCTGGACCCTAGTGCCAAGACCAAAGAACAGATCAGTTGTTGGCACAAAGTGGGTGTTCAGAAACAAAACTAACAGTGATGGCATAATTACAAGGAACAAAGCAAGGCTGGTTGCTAAAGGCTACTCTCAACATGAGGGTATTGATTATGATGAACATTTACACCAGTTGCTAGATTGGAAGCCATAAGAATCTTTTTGGCTTATGCTGCTCACAAAAAGTTTAAAGTCTTTCAAATGGATGTAAAAAGTGCTTTTCTAAATGGAGAATTGGAAGAAGAGGTGTATGTTGAACAACCTCCAGGCTTTGTAGATTCAAAATTTCCAAATCATGTCTACAGGCTTGACACAGCACTTTATGGCCTGAAGCAAGCTCCTAGAGCATGGTATGAGACTTTAGCTCAATTCCTTCTGGAAAGTGGATTTCACAGAGGTACAATTGATAAAACACTGTTCTACCTCAACCGTGGAAAAGACTTACTTTTGGTACAGATATATATTGATGATATCATATTTGGTTCTACAAATGGCAAACTCTGTGAAAGGTTTACAAAGCTAATGCAATCAAGATATCAAATGAGTATGATGGGAGAACTTAGTTATTTTCTGGGACTTCAAGTCAAGCAAAATGAAGAAGGTACTTTTATCTGTCAATCCAAGTACACCAGAAATTTACTCAAGAAATTTGGAATGCAAGATAGTTCAACTACATCCACTCCCATGGCCACTGCAACCAAGTTAGATAAAGATATTGGTTCATCAGTAGATATTACTAATGACAAAGGTATGATCGGCTTTTTACTCTATTTAACTACTAGTAGACCTGATATCATGTATGCACCCTGTCTTTGTGCAAGATTTCAGGCTAATCCAAGAGAACCTTATCTAATAGCTGTGAAAAGAATTTTCAAGTATCTCAAGGGTACAACTGATCTAGGATTGTGGTATCCTAGAGAATCAGACTTTAAGATAATAGGTTACTCAGATGCAGATTTTGCAGGATACAAAATAGACAGGAAAAGCACAAGTGGAAGCTGCCAATTTCTTGGAGGCAGATTGGTTTCTTGGTTTAGCAAAAAATAGAAATCAATTTCCACATCAACTGCAGAAGCAGAATATATTGCTGCAGGAAGCTGTTGTGCACAGATTCTTTGGATGGAGAATCAGTTACTGGATTATGGGTTAGAATTTTCTAAAATACCTATTTACTGTGATAATCAAAGTGTTATTGCTATGACAGGTAATCCAGTTCAACACTCAATGATAAAGCACATCACCATTAGGTACCATTTCATAAGGGAACATGTGATGGAAGGTACAGTGGAATTGTATTTTGTTCCAACAGATCAACAACTAGCAGATATCTTCACAAAATCACTATGTGAAGCTACTTCTACAAGACTGGTAAATGAACTTGGAATGGTTTCAGGTTCTTTCTCTAAATCTGCTTAGTTTTTGTTCTCATGCATCAGACTTTATGGTCAGTGTTAACAGATTGTCGTATCTTCATGTAATCTGTGCTTAAATTGAAATACATTAAATGCTGATTATTATCTGATGTGGATCTATATACTCTAATAGTGATTTTAATGTTCTGTGACTATTCAATCCAATGAGGATTACTGTGGTAGATGCTGACCTAGTAGTCTTTAACATACTAGAAATCCCATGTCTGAATTAGTTGTTTATGTGGAAATTCATTAACACAAGCAAATTCTGATTTTAAGCTTAGTCAAATTTACTTTGTGTATCTTATTACTAAGTCACAAACTAGATTCTTGCTTCTTATCTGTCAAATTCTGATGTCAGTAAATCTTAAGGATAACCTAAATGCTAATAAGCCTCACTTATCTGAAGAAAAGAAAAGAAAATTAAAGTCAGGTACTCCTTTGAGATCTAGAGTAAATATGTGGAAGGGAAGACCCAAGTGCATTGCTAGTATTAAGTAATATGCATTAGAAAAGCAAATAAATTTTTCTTGGTGACTTTTCACATTCTCTGATTACTGGAAAAATACTCTGATAATAGCATAAATTCTAATAGTAGTTGTGACTCATTTACACTGAGAAGCCACTAGAAAAGGAATTCTAAAAGATGCATAAAATGAGCATAAACAGTTGAGGTGGACTCATGTACAAATTTATCCTATAGTAGACTTCATTATTAATGACAGATTTTAAGCACTTTTCTTAGTTATGCCTTATTTCTAAGATGTACTGAAGTATATCAGACTTTAATCTTTATCTGATATTTTTCAATTACACACATTCTCAATCCATATGAATGATGAAAATTACTGTGGTGATCAAGTTGTTTCAGATAAACAGTTAAGTGTCATATGCATAAATTTTGAGGACAAGTTCTGATGGAAGTTCCGATGATTAAACTCTAAAGAAACAAGTCAGTATTTGTATGAAGAATCACAAAAACAGGCATTCACTTTTTGAGTACAGAAGCCATGTTCTGATGACTTTTAAAATCTGATAATAGTTAAGTTCTGATATTAAATCCTGATGAGATATGGAACTTGGTTCCATAAGAGGTTCGGACAAATCTCTTGTTCTTTGAGAAGGACTATCAACTCCATCTTGATCGCTTGGAAGAAGAACGGAGAGAGGCACTTTTTCAGCAAGAACGGATCATCCGTCTTGCAGTGCTAGTTGTCAGCAGCAGGAGGAACTAATCGATAGCTTCCCTTCTTAGACTAAGGCTGTTAATGTTCACCATCTTAGACTAGGATTATCTTGTAATCTTTTGCATGTAATCTACAAATTTCATAAAATATACTCTTTTGATATTTTAATGAAATTTCTTTTGATTTCAAGATATAGTCTTTGTTTATCTCGCATTATGTGCATGTGAATGTTCTCATTGAAGCCTGTTAATCTTTACTTCATCCACTTGAACTGTATTTCTTGATGAATGTTTTGATTAAAATTGTGTTTACTAATAATTTATGATGATTTGACAAACAAATATTGAATTGAATCGGCATATCCTGAGTTACATTTGAGAAAGTATAAGCAATTGAGAAAGCTTAAGAGAAGCAACAGGCCCAAATCTCTGAGGTCCTGGCTAATCAAGCTTCTCAACAGGCTCAATTGGATGAGATCCAATCTTCAATTGAACTTCTTCTCTCACTTCTACTATCAGATGATGCCAAAAAGGGGGAGTTAAGTCCAAATGCTCTAATGATCAAATACTGAAGAAGAAAGATGATGAAGCTGATGACCAAGGAAACCCTAGCAAGGGTAGAGGTTAAGTTCAAAGTAAAGGGCAGAGCAGCAAGGTTTCTTCAAGGAAACTAATTACTGAAGCAAGCAAATCTTCTACTCAAAAGAAGACAAGTTCTGGAGCTTCTCAAACTCAAAATCTGATAGCAAGTACTGAAACTCAAAATCTGATATCAAGTTCTGATGAGCAAAGTCTGATGACAAAGCCTGATGTTCTGATATAAGGTGGAAGTCAAGACTCTCAAAAGTTCATGCAAACTCTGAAGCTCAAGGGAAAGTAGACTAATATCTTCTATAAAGATCCCAAGATTCAGACACTTGATGAGGAAATTGCTAGAATATTATTTCTGAAGCATAATCCAGGAATGGATTTAGAAAATCTCAAGGAGGAAGAAGCTAGATTTAAAGCTGAAAAGACAAATCTAAAGCCAAAAGGTTCTGTTGCAAAGAAACCTCTAAGGCCTAAGGTAAAAGGCATTGTGATCAAGGAGAAGTCACATACTGAGGCATCAAAGCCCAAAACAAGATCATAGATTGAGATTGATCCCAAAGACAAAGGGAAAGGAAAAGTTGATGAACCAATCAAGCCACTGGAGATGAAAATTCCTCAAATTCTGATAAAGCCAGTGTACAAAATAGTTCAAGTTACTGATGATACTATTGCTGAAGATAAAGATGTTAAAACTCTTAAAAGAAAGAAGATTTCTGAAGAATCAAAGACAACCTCTGACAAGGCTCAAGTTGTTCAGAGTGAAGAACAGCAAGCTATAACTGAAATAGCAAGTTCTGATAAAGTCATCAAGTCAACCTCTGACAGTGCTCAAGTTGATTTAGACAAGATGGAAGTAGCTGATAAAAAGAAACTTCTGTGGAAAAATGTCAACCCATCAGATTAAAGAAAAGCCAATTGTTGTTTACTTTCATGACTATTAGGTTAAATGCTAGAGAACCAAGACACAGGGTTGGACTAGGTTCTGATGAAGCTAAGATCAAGACAGGAGTTGAAGTTGCTACTAGCGATCCATTTCTATTGACTGACAGACCTCTTGAAGATGTTACACAGAAACACCTTGATAAGGTTATCTCTGTTCAAGTGGTACTGGATGCTCATGAGAAGCACAATGTCAAGGAAAATCTGATTTTATTTCTTGAAGATGGAAGGACATATCAGATGTCAGAATCAGATGTGCTGAACAAATCATTGAAAGAACTTCAATTCTTTCATTACCTTTTAGAGGTAAAGTCTGATATTACCAGGAGATAGTCAAACTTCATATTGAAGACCATCAGAGATAAAGCAAGAATTTTTTGTTCAAAAGTTACAGAATTCATTCCTAGTATTGTTGAAAATGATGGAAGTCAAACTCCAATGAAGAAGAATTCTGCTAAGCTTGAAGTGTTACTGAATGAGAAATGTCTGTGCTACAATGAAGAATCTTCTCATCCTAGGGTAATAAGACTGAATGATGGTTTAGAAAGAAACCATATCTCTGCTTTAAGGACTGCAATCTATCAGATTGAGAGTCAAGATGAAGAGATGAAGCAATTTAAAGCTACAATGTCTCAAGTCCTGAGGAGTAAAGAAGAAAAGTTGATATCAAGCTTTGTCAAGAATCATTATGGATTCAGATTGACTCAGTGAGATTGGTAAAAGCTACAAGAACTGTAAGTTATAGTTAGTTATATAGTGAAACTCTTATTGCATTTTTAGTTAAATGTTTTTGACATCATCAAATCTATTAACTTGTATATTTTGCATAATTTACAAGTTGGGGGAGATTGTTAGATATATTTGAGATGTCATGTCTAATATGATTCATGTTTAGTTTTCAGATCTTAACAAACAGGACATATCAGGATTTACTGAAATCAGGACTTACTGGAAGTCAGAACTTAATATCAGAACTTAAGGTCATATCAGAAATTAAGTACGGGAAGACTTTCATATAAGGAAGGAAGCTGATTTACAGTAGAAGATCAAGACTAAAATAAAAGAAGATATGCATGGAAAGAGTTAGAGGACTAGAAGACTTGTAAAAGATATCTGATTGATATATTTTAGGAGACAAAATTATACTCCATTTCAATTAGAAGTTATCTTGTAACTGTGTACTATATAAACACAGACTTGGGGTTACACTATATGTGTTATCATTATCGAGAAGATTATACATTATAACCTAGCAGCTCTTAGTGATATTTGTTCATCACTGAGAGAACAACAGTTCTTATTATAACAGAGTTTATTCAATATACTTGATCTTTGTTACATACTTGTGTTAAATCGATTTGATTGTATTAACACTGTATTCAACCCCCTTCTACAGTGTTGTGTGACCTAAAAAATCCTTTTGATTATTTGATGGATAATTTTTCATCATCCATCGAGTCCACATCTGTTGAAAGTCCTTCAACCAAGTTGGAATCAAGCTTCTCTTTATTCTTTTACCAGGGTGCATCACAAAAAGATTCTATACCTTGAACTTTAGTGATTTAAGTACGGACATCTCTGGATGATTTCCATGCCTTAATCACTTCTTGTTCTCGTTCAAGTTGCTTTCTTAAAATCTCTTCTTTCTTTAAGGATTCTGTAAGTTCATTCTTAGCAACCTTGCATTCTAATTTCAATTTTTCAAACTCAATAAATTGAGTCTCTAGCACATTATTTCTTTCACTTAAAAACACATTGTTCTATTTAATTTTATTGTTTTCTTTAGTGAGAGACTTGAGTGTAACTCGCATGTGATATAATTCAGTAGACATGTCATTTATTGCATCATTACACTCAGCTTTAGACAAATGAGCTAGATTAGTTGTGATTACCTGATTGCTTGATGAACTTGTCTCCGTTTCTTCTGACTTGGCCATTAGGGCTAGATTGACATAATTGATTTCTTCATCTTCATCCAATCCATCTGCAACCCAGTCATTCTCCTTAGTTATTAAAGCCCTTTCCTTTTGCTTGAGCAACTCA
Source organism: Apium graveolens (assembly GCF_009905375.1). NCBI lineage: Eukaryota > Viridiplantae > Streptophyta > Magnoliopsida > Apiales > Apiaceae > Apium > Apium graveolens. Next base: position 224,365,348 of record NC_133654.1, read on the forward strand.
AAGTATTTATGTTTATAATCAACAGGCTCAAACTTCTTTTTACCAGAATCAGGCTTTCTGCACTCACTGGAAAAATGCCCTACTAAGCCACATTTGAAACACTTGAATTTTGACTTATCAACCATATTTCTATTTGGCTTAGCTGCTCCAAAATTCTTCTTGAATTTGAGCTTGGCAAACCTCCTGGATAAGAATGCTAGATGCTCATCTATATCATCCATTTCATCTTGGCTCAACTACTCTTCATTTTCAGCTACCAGCCCTTTACCCTTGCTTTCACAGACCTTTGATGTAGATTCAACAGCTTCCACCTTCATCTCTTTCTCCTTCTCTAACTCAGCAACTAGTGCAATGGATCCTCCCTTCTTCCTTCCTTTCTCAGTCCTTTCTTCTTGCTCTATTTTAAGCTCATAAGTTTTCAGGATACCATATAGTCTCTCCAAGTTGAACTCCTTGTAATCTTGAGAATTTCTCAATGAGACTGTCATTGGTTTCCATTCTGGGATAACATCCTCAACCGCAACATTCTCAATATGAATCTCATCCGGTCCCTCGTTAGGGTACTCTATCAGATTCACAATTTAATCTCCAACATGTAATAAAACATCCTCATGCTGATGCTCCTGAACCTCAGGGTTCGGTGCCCCGCTGCCCTATACGAGAACAAACTATGTTACTATCACGATATTTATAAGGGTTCCCATAAGGGTTTTAACTGTCAGTACTACGTTAGGTAGTACGACTATGAACTTGGCAAGAGTTCTTATTATCTTAGTGAACTTATTATCTTAACGTCACATCATCTCTGAGATTTATAACGCTTCGCTCTGATACCATTTCTGTAACACCCCCAAATCCGGGGTCGGGGATCCGGGTTGTCACGAGTTCCATTTCCCTTAATAACACCCAATCTTAATAATTAATCAACTATTATGTACTGTGACCCCACCATAAACACACACACCACAAGTTATAGTCTCAGAGATGAATATCCAAAAATAATCACAAGTCGTTTTATTCCACAATTATATGCCAATACACCTTAAAAGGGTTTCTGAATAAATTTACATTTCTTTGCCATTATTACAATTCATAAATATACATAAATCTGGTTCATCAATAGTTGAAAACCTAGCCTATTGGTAGCTCCTACCTCAGCTACGGCGGCATCAACGCTTCCAGAAAACTGCAGAACATTTTCTAACCGTTTGCGAATTGGAAGCTTAGTCATGTTCATCTTGTCTAGCTGATGTTGTGTGATGAAAGAAGAAAGCAAGGGTGAGCAACAAGCCCACCAAAATAATATGTATAATGATTTACAATATATGAGCATTCTCATAGTACTCATGAAAGTCTTGGTCAAGAAGAAATGAACCAAGTTTGATATCTTACCGCGACCAAGTCGCAAAATATTCAGTATATATGTACATATATACTTTTCACAATCTTTGAAATCCTCTGACATGTATAATATACACAGAGTTCCCGTTTATAACTGTATAAAATATGGTTGCAAGGTGATCTCATATATCTAACCTTGTCTCAACGTTTTTCCAAAAATCTTTGACATGCACAAGATAATCATTTACTAGATATAAGTTTAAAAGATGAAGTTACAAGATACTCCAATATACTTATATCCGAATACTACTTGAACTACCACCGTTCAAGTTATAATCAGTTTCAAAAGTTCATCACCCAGATGAGACTACAAGATAAGACTTGAATATATTCAATCCTTGAAATATCATTATAAATAATAAAGTTACGAGATACTTCATTAAGTCCCGATATATATATACACCTATATATATATACATTTCATACACTCCTTGAAAACCTCTGTTATGAAAATTATAAACAGAGTTGCAATATCCAATGAATTTTGGAAAGGAGAAAACCTTGGCATAAACCTGATATCTTGCTGATCAGGCAAAGATACCAATAAGTAACCTTTTCTACTAGTAGATGGATGAATTCCCCACTGGTCATCACCTTGGTCGCAATAAGACCTTATGCTGGACTGCCACTCAGCCACGTACGCATTTGATGGACTCCCACTGAGCCACTTACACTTTTATGGACGCCCACTGAGCCCATGTTGCTTATGCCGACTCAATAGATGGACTTACTTCCCGAACGTTGGGTAAGTAATCAATTCATTTACCACAACCGTAACCTTGTTGCGAATATAAAATACACCACAGAGCCGGATCCCTCTGGTTTTGAGCGAGTATTTAAATCCCCTTTAAAAAGGAAGATCTTAAATATATAAAAAAAATGAGTTTTGGGATCCGCTCTAACTTTTAAAAATCATTTTAAAGACTCAAAAATACTTTAAAGAGTGTTTGGAGTAATGCTGATTTAATAAAGTAAATCAGCCCCAATATATTAGAAAATATCTGAATATTACTATTTAAATAATATTCCCTTAAAGAACAATCTTTATACAAATAATTGAAGTAGAAGTTGTAAAACTTATACTTGAAATGAGTATTAAATAACCAAAGATATACTTATACGAAAGTACTATCTTTATTTGAATAATCAAAAATAAGTTTGATTATCGACACCTTATTCTTTAATAAAATAAAGAATATATCTCAGAAAATAATCGGAGTCATAGGTCCTCATATGAATATTCAAAAATAATATTCAATTAAATAATATAAGCGGAGACATTTGTCCTCGAATGAATATTCAAGTAATATTCATTAAATAATATAAAGTGAGTCATAAGTCCTCGAATGAATATTCAAGTAATATTCATTAAATAATATAAAGTTATCGAATAAACCTTATTCGATTAATAGTTTTTAAAAACCATATCAATATATATATATAAATAAATATATATATATATATCATATACTCGAGAACATCTACTCCCGGTTTTAGAAAAGGGTTCACCTTTGGGTCCCTTATACTCAGGGTATACGCAACTACTGCTTATCTCTAGGATAGGTATTATGCAACTAATAAGCATTTGAACCAACAGATATATAAATCAAGAATACGAAACAGGCATGCATATATACCATATCACATGCTACAATATATCGCAAGAATTTGCTAATAACAAATATGAATTTATCACAAGATCATGCATATACACATATACATCACAACAACAGTTATACGGGTAGAAAACTTGCCTGAGCGACTGGGGGTTACAAATGGCTTGGGACGAGTCTGGTAACCTATAAACAACATATAAGTTGGAATTAAACCAAAGTCACTTATAAATCTATACTTTAACCAATTTAGACTCTAACGCTCGCTTTGCGCTTAACGATTCACTTAAGTCACTCGAGTACCCTCGGCTCCACCATTTTTAATAAATTAACCATTACGATTTTTAAGGAGATTCTTTCGCGAGTGTCTTACCAACTGCCTATTACACTTTACATAAATGATTCATACTCCAATTAGTCTTTTAAGGTCTTTAACCTATGTTTCAAAGTAAGGCGAGGGTAATGGTTCGTCCGCGAAACGTCGTTACTTAAAACGGCCGTTTCTCCTAAACCGTACATCGGAATCAAACGAACCATATATCAAAACGAAGCTCGTAACATGAAATATCTAATCATGGCAATGGTCAAAACCTATCAAGGAGTTCTCGGGTCCTAATGTTAAGAACAAAACAGCCTAAAGTAAATCAGACATTACGACGGCTATGTTTACGCGATTTCCCAAATTTAAAACACTCCAATTCAACCCACAATCAATCCACAATCACAACCCAATCAAAACTCTATCCATACTACATCATAACAGCCCCAACAACTCAACATCAACAATTTATACTTATTCTTAAACTTAAATTTAACTACACTTAAGTTCATTAATCAACAATCCAAGAACTACCACTCCAAAAACTTCACAAAATCAACTGATCTCTACATTTACAACTAGCAAACCTCTCATGAATTATAACAACAAAACTAAACCTAATTACTCAAATAAAGTTAGGGTTTGGAGGGGTTATACCTTCCTTGGAGAGTGGAGAATCAAGAGAATGGCTTGGAATTACCCTTAAAGTCCTTATCCAAGCTTAATCTAAACAAAACTTCAAGAACAAAAAATTTAGTTCTTGAAAAACACTATTCACCATCTTCTTCCATGATTTTTAGGAAGAGATTGTGGATGATTTAGAAGCTCAAACTTATAGGATATTCATAACTATGCATAAGGAGTCTTAGATAATTACCTTGTAATTTAACAAAGCTTGGGACTATGATTTTGACTTTCTTGCTTTGGAAAAGAAGAAGAAGTCGAGAGCAAGGTGAAGAAAATAAAATGATCTTTGTGTTTTGGGTGAAATGATTGTTGGTTGGTTGTTTTTAGCTTAATTTTGGTTAATTACCTTTTTAACCATGAACTTTGTGTGGTTTTAAATCAACCACAACTCCTTCCCCCTTATGTCATGCTTATGTCACCTTGCTATGTCATCATCCCTTACTTGCCCTCTTCTCATTGGTTTGATGACATCATCCCCTCTAATCTCTTTGATTAGCTTTTAATTATTTGGCTAATGACCGCTGATCTGTTATACGGTTCGCTTAACTTTCATTTTCGTTTATCGTTTGAGGGATCATACTCGGGATCTTATTACTTAGGTTTCCTTAACCTTTCTCAATACATTATTTTCTTTTTTATGATCCTCTATTAAAATCCTCGAATTTAAATCCTTTTTTATTCTGTTACCTTATACTCAATTCTTTCTGTATCTGGTAGATTTCTGGGAAAAATCAAAGTGTTCGGATTTGGATTCTGACGATCTGTACATACACTTATATACCACATAGAGTACTAATAATATCCCAGAAGATCAATAAAAGAACCCCTACATAGTGTGGCATGAAAAATTTTCTTATTCAGCAAAACACTATTCATAAGGGTTTCAAAAATTCCAAAAATTGGGGTTATTACACATATATTCATGGCCTTTTTATCTTTCCTGGCTTGCTCAATGTCTGGATCAGACCATTCATGCCTAGGCTTTGGAACTGATGGTTCATTCCCTGTAGCAGCTCTTATAGGGACATGAGGACCTCTTTCAATGCAGTCTACATAAGCTTCATCTTGAGAGAGAAGATGTAGGTGCATATTCACCTTCCAGTGGTAATAGTTGTCTTTGTCTAGAAATGGAATCTTTACTCCAACATCCTTCTTGTTCATCTTGTTGATTGTTGTGATCCTTACACTCTTTGTGCTACAAGAGCTTGCTCTGATACCAATTATTATTCCCAAACAATACAACAAGAATTACAGAAGGGGGTTGAATGTAATTCTGGCTTCTTTTTGAGATTTTAAAAATGTTCTAGCTATATATATATATATATATATATATATATATAACAGTGTTTGATTTGCAGTAATGCGGAATGAAAGAATAATAGAAATCAAGACACTAAGTAATAAAACACAAAGCTTTAAAACTTTCTGGTGGATTTGAATGTATCCACCAGATATATATATTAGATTGAGAACTCTGTGATACTTTGAATAGGACACAGCTGCTTACAAGTGAACAAATAGACTTATAGAGAAATTCTTAACAGATACAGCCTTTTCTATTTCTCTGAAAATAAGCTTTCTTATTTATATGTTCTACTTGTTACTCTTGGTTTATATATCACCAAGTTATATGATAATAACACAAGATAATAAAATAAAATGAATCTAGTCTAATATCATGCTTCTACATTACTCTATCCAGCTTCTTTGAATATCTTCATATTTACATGGAAATGCTAATGCTTCTTTATTCTCCAAATCCTGCTTAACATGCTGCCACATGTCTTTTGCAAACACCCGACGCATGTGACTGTGTTGTCACTACCAACAACTATTTTAAATATAATCATCCGTCGGGGCTATATTGGTCATCCGTCGGGGCTATATTGGTCATCCGTCGGGAGCCTTGTTGATTATCCATTGGGAGCTTTGGTGATCATCTGTCGGGAGCCTTTGTAGATTATCCGTTGGGAGTCTTTCTGCCACTTGACTCTATTTCACTTATACAGAATTACAAGACATCTTATATTTACAATTAGCTAACCTATTCTGTATATCAATTTAGTAGTCAGCATGACTTAGAGAACCTACAGAATCTACTAGAATAAACATTGTTGTTTGCAGAAATATGTTGCAATACTTATTGTTACATAAGCTACACTCTCAATGGATGTTCAGTTGTCATCCGTCGGGACTATAAGGATCATCCGTCGGGACTATAATAAAACATCCGTTGAGAGCTACAAATTCACTAAGTTAACTCTACTAAGGTGTTTTGTTTAACTTATCATCAAGTTCACAATATATTCCTAACAAAGGCCTTAGGGCACGCCCTAAGGTTGTAAGAATAACTGGATGAGATATTAGCTTGGTTATTTGGACGGGTTTTCTGGAGGATTCAAGGAAGATGGAGATTATTATTACTAATATATTTGATGTAGGTACTCTATTAAAGAACTCATTCCTATAATGCAACCACAGGAAGACAGTGTCCGTGGTCAGAGACCACCATGGGTATGCCTGGATGGAAGGCCTCCTCCTGTAGTCAATGAGTGGCCTCATTGGGGATGTGGGGTAAACTTTGGTGTGTGCTTTGGGAGCTCTGTCTCTATAGTCAACGGGTGTCCTTGTTGGGAGATTTTGGAGTATCCCGCACTTTGCACCCAAAAGCTTGGGATCACTTGTCCTGCAATCTGGTAGTGGCTCCTTATCCAGGGGACAAGGATGCGTCAAACATTTGGGGTGAGCCACGGCTATACCTGCGTCCACGAATTAGAGAAACAGATGGTAGCGGAGGGTTATCCTTGGCCAATGAGATGCCTTATCCATGAAGTCTCAAAGTCGCGGATGAGCCTTGGGCCTTTGTGGTTGGGACTCATCAGCGGACATTCCTAAAGCTAGTTGAAGACGGTTCCAGTAGGTTTCCTACTGGGCCACGGGACAAGAGATCTAAGCCCATTAGATTTCTTGTTCCCCAAAAACTATATTGGCTTGATTCCCTATAAATAGGGATACGTAGGCAAATTACAAGGGGTCAGAAGTGAGAGCGCAAAGGAGCCACCACTAACCCTAAACAATCTCATCCACCAATAAACACCACCACCAAACACTGTTCATAAAATTCGACGATTACTTTTCACATTTTCCGACGAAAAACCACCATCACAAATCTTATTTCCGGCTATGAACCTCGAACTTTGTTGCTACCAAATTCCTCCGTCAACGACTTGCTTGATCTCTAACATTGTGAGGATTTTCAATGATTCTTTATGCTACTACTTTTTGCAATGTATACTCTTTTTAATTGCAACATCTTCAGGACTGAGATTGTCATTTATAATGTGAGTGTTTCATGGTTGTCATGGCTCAGATTTTCCACTGGTATATGGAGGGGCTGCTTAATGTAGGGGTCAATAGTACATGTGCACCCACAAAATAAAAAATTAGTAGTTTTTTATTAAAATTTTAAGATATAAATATGAATATTTTATAAAGCATTATCACTAGAAAATGTTAAATTACCCTATAATGCTAGTAAATCTTTCATATATTGAGTCATATTTAATTTTATTTTTAATTATATAATCATGAATTGAATATTAAATGCTTGAAGTACTATTTTTTTACACTTAAACATTAAAAAAATCAAAAAATCTAGTAAAAACTCTAAAAAAATTGACCACATAACAAGGTCATTTAAGTACATGTGCCAAGTATCCGCCACCGCTTATATGTAAGATGGATTCTAGATTATAATATCAACTATAAAAATTTATTGTTGGGGACAAATCAAAGAAATCTCTCGGGGATCTTAATGCAATCCATAAGTTCGATGGCATGCGTGTGTACGTGAATATACATTACCGAATATATTAGAGGTCTACAAGTATATATACGTAGTCTCTGACATCATTTCTACCGAAGAATTCTGCTCTAAAATCATTGGTATATCCTTTTAGAAGGTTATAAGATCGAACCATCGCTCGATTACATAATCTTATGCCATTTAATTATAGACATGTCATCAATTCTCGACGCCTTGATCTCTGAGCTAAACCATCATAACCTTACATGTTAAGCACACTAATAATATCATGTAGTGTAATCGTATTACGATAACATTTTTATATTACATTCAAATCTTCCTTAATAGAAATAAAATCCTAAAGGGTATATTGGACACTATCTCTGTTGAATTCGCTATTAATATGATATTTAAATCCTCATTGGTAAAATGACACCTTCCACTAATTTGGGTCAATAACCTCAACTGTAAATTAATAATTAGACTTCATGGTTCTCACATGTGATTCCACCTTATGGGCAACCTATAAGGAACTACGAGTTACTAGACTCGTGTTATCAAAATGAACATATGGTGTTGGTAATACCATCTTTATCTCAAATGCCCTGGAGACTCAGTTCCGAGTTCTACATCCACATCCATGCCAAATCAAATATGATTCCAATTTTACTTCACATTATTCTGATAATCTCCAATGGTCTTATTACTCCCTCAATATACACTTATCCTAACCTACTCATCGGGGCTACATCCGGTAGACCAAATGATGAACTCTATATGAGCTCTTACGCAATCTCGCATCTAGACAAATTCCTAACACTCTCGTCTTTGAGTACTATAAATTATTGCTCTAATACCATTTCTGTAACGCCCCCAAATCCGGGGTCAGGAATATGGGTCGTCACGCAATCCTTCAATCATGTGTAACCTGTATTAACTCAATAATCCAATAACTCTATATCACAGACCCTCAATCTCACACACAACTTATAGCCTTAGAAATGATGTACATAATGTAATCTTCTTTTATTATAACTCAAATGTACTTTACAGGATCTTAAACAATTATTCGTAACCTCTACATGAAGTTACAATAATACCAACATCTTATACTTATCTGAATACTATGGTCCACCTGAGACAAAGTTGTAAGGGATTCTCTCCACGATTTCAAGTGACTAAGTCCCACACCGGCATACTGGTAATATGTTGTGTTGTGACATTTAAAAGAAAGCAAGACTAAGAAATAATGCTCAGCCATAATAATCAAAACAACTGGAAAATAAATGTTAAAATAGTACTTCGTCGTATAATAGGATGATTTGAAAACTTGGTGGTATACACCTTTTTCTCTTTAAATCAAATCAAATATTATATATATATATCAAAATATCTTTACCATGATCTCGATAGTATTATATACTCAGGATAATCATTTTCTCTTGGTGATATACACCTCTTTTTGAAATAATGTTTTTAATTGACTTATTCGTCTGCAAATACCTTAATGGTAAACCCATCGCCTAGGCTCGGGTTACGATATTGCATCTCAATTCCAATTGGAAGAATAAGACATTCACTGGAGCCACCGCATACAATGATCAGTCGTAATACGAAATCTGTAACCTTTTCTACTAGTAGATAGACGACTTCCTTACTCACGGTTATCACCCTGGCCGCATACGGGCTATGTGTCCCATTTTGGGTATGCACACACTTCGTAGGTCCCTGAGTACACATGGTACTGTCTCCTACGGTACTGATAGTCTCCCCAGTACACGAAGTACTGGATCTCTACCCCTCCCTTGCCCTGGAACAATCCTATCATATCCCAATAACTCGTACTCCTCGAGTTTCCAAAGCGTTTAGCTTATTGATAGGCACAATTTATGTTGCTAGTATATATATGTACTTCCGAGAATTTTTGGAGGAAGTACTAAGATAATATGAGTTGACCGTTGTCAACAAATAAATATTTAAGGGGGAGTTTCTTTTAAAACTATAGTCAAAATATTTAAAGTATGTTGAGATAATATTCTTCGACAATCTGAAAGTATTAGTATAATTTTCTGAAACTCTAGAAAATATTTTAAAATAGGTTTTTTGATTTTTAAATGATATAAATCATTTAATAAACATTTAATAATTAAATATTAATTATTAAATAATTAAATATTAATTATTAAATAATTAAATCTCGAATAATTCTATTTAAAAGGAATATTTGAAATAATTTCCTCAACTAATTTATGTTTAAATAATTAAATTAATCTTTAATAAAACATAAAATAATTGGGTTTGAAATAAACAATCCTTGGAGAATTCTTCTCCTATATTAAATTAATATTTGAAATAATATGCGTTGATCGAGTAACTAAATATAGTTGAGCGAATACGATTTTGGAAATCATTTTAAATAAATTCGAGGTACTTTAATATTTTGCGAGAGGACATCGAGTCCCCTGGAATAAAATAGCTACAGACTTTTAATCATCCAAAACATCTCCGAGATGATTCCCAGGTTTATACTTTATAAAACTGACCGACTCTCGATCTTACAATTTATACATCACGCTCTATTATAGCATTAATATTCAAAAATAAAACACCTCCGGAATACTTCTGGGTTTTCATCAAATTATACTGACTGATCCTCGGTCTAAAATATACACCTCATATTTACAACACTACTCTCTAGCGTTATCGATTGAAATCCGGTAATATTCATATACTGAAATCATTAACATATCGTATGATATTATATATCACAATTCATAAAATATCGTAATACAACATCATGTATATATAGAAATTATTTGAAAATAAACACAACACAACAATTTTAAAAGGTAGGGTTTGAAAACTTGTCTGGAGTCCAAGATACGTTCCCGACTTACACTCGTTCAGGGTTTTGTAATCAACAAATATCATAATCTTAATCAGTATTCCTAATCCCATCACCAATGTATATTCTAATAAGTATAATACTTCATAATTGTCAATATTCGACCGACTCGAAATAAGTATCAATCCTTGGTCGAAACGGACGGTCAAAGTGGTATTCTAGAGTTGACTTTACCGAATGTTACTATTATACGACTCGCACTCTATTATTTTTAATAAATCAAAAAATTAATATTTTAATACGAAACCACCTTGAGGAGATTTTTGAGTGTTTGTAATATTTATGATAAAAGTTTCATTTTGAAATTATGAAATTAAATAGGTAAAAAATATTTTAGAAGTTCGGTCAACTATGGAGTTTTAGTATTCATACCTCTTTCACTAAAATGTTGATTTCTCTCAAACCGTTAACTCAATTGACGCACCATTTTTGTGTGCGCGATCTAGAAAAACTTTGTAACAGATTAATTGAAAATGGTTTTCTGGTAACAGGGGTGAAAATCCCTAAGTGGCAGTTTAATGGCAGTAGGTGTTCTTGGTGATCACTCCTTGCGCGACCTTGGCTTCGACATTTTTATAAAATCGAAAAATTAAAATATTTAACTGAAATTTTAAAGAGAGATTACTCATTGTATAATTAAGCTACTGACCAAGTTTCATGATTTTAAACAATGTTTAAATGCCTCAATTATACCCTCAAAGTCAGCACTAGGTAGCAGTTTGGTTTTGTCGACTACGTTTACTAAAACGAGCTTTTTTCTTAATCCGTAAATCGTTTCGGCGCGATCTTTATATAAAAACTATAAAAAAAGAACTTTACATCCATTTCCATTGGTGTGTAAAAATATTATATTTACAGTTCGTATTTAATGCTTAAAACGGTCCTAAATATAAACGGACATTATAACGGCTATACGCATAACGATTCCCAGTTTTAACTACGTTAATTTCATTGGCAACAACTAAAACACCAATTCCTACATATTTCTTGCAAGATCAGTCCCTAAACTATATGAAATCATCAGCAACATCAATCCATAACAATCAACCATCAAAAACTAACTTTTTACAATCCAAACTCAATGAATCAACATGTACTTAATATAACTCAAACTCAATCTTATAACTCAAGTAAATCAAAGAATGGATGATTTTTATACCTTTCTTGAAGCTTTTTAGTACTTAATAAAGTCCTAATATCCTTGATTAAGCCTTGGTCTAGCTTTAGGAGCCTTAAAGTTCCATGAAAAATCAAGAAAATAAGTTATTGCTTTTCGGAGGTATTATTCACCCTCAACTTCAAACATTTTTTCTAAAATTGAAAACTTCATGTATGAGCTTGAAATTTGGTAAGTGACTTATCTATGATATTGAGGAGCTTTGGTTAAAATTTTATGATTTATGAATAAGTAGAACATGAGATTTGGAATTTTCTTTTCTTGGTGTTCTTGAAAATCAGCATTGTGTACTTGAAGAGAGAGAGGGAGAGAGGGTTTCTTGGTTTTCTTCTTGGAAGTTTGGTGGAAAATAGGTTTATTGTGAATATAGAAAGTGTGTCGGACAAGATGCACCCAATTTCAAAGGCTAGGCTTAGCTAGGTGTCTCATTTGTCAAAGCTTGCATGATAAGCTCCTTAAATTCATGTTTATTAAAATTTGTTATTTATTTATTTTGTAACTAGCTTCCTAAGTTACTACTTGTTGGATAAATTTATAAATTCTTAATTTGACTAAGTTATCACTTGGTCCCTTGTCGTCCTACATTATCTCGCATTCGCTCACGTACGTTTAAATCAATTCCCGTAAACGCTACATCGAGTAATTTCGCTTATCGTAAATTATTACCATTTGTAGTACTCGTACTTGGTTATATGTTATAAAATTCTAATTCTCATGAATTTCTTGGTCGTAGTGTAATTCTCTTATTAGTTTTCTTCAAAAACTAACGACTTTTACATACACTCATTTAGTACGTATAACCACAATATGAACTCGGAAACTTAAATTAAATACTCGTATATGGTGTGGTCGCAAAAGTTTTTATTAACCCACGAGATTACTATTTATAAGGGTCTTTTACCGATGTCAAAAATTCGGGTTTTTACATAACAGTTAGATCATTGATCACGTAAGTTCAAAAATAGTAACATAATTTTCATCACATGCAGATCAATTAACAAATTTAAATATTATAAAAGTAAGCTGATAGTACCTGATACCATCTTATTAGCTTGCTCACTGAACATTGCACATTCCTAAATCTCTTCTTAGCATGCTAAAATGTTCTTCAGCTAGAGGTTTTGTGAAATTATCAGCAATTTGAGCATCATTAGCAACAAAAATTAGCTTGACTTTCCCTTTTATAACATTGTCTATTAAGAAATGATGCATAACATCAATATGCTTGATTCTTGAATGATTCACTGGATTCTCAGAAATATTGATAGTACTTGTGTTATCACGATAAATAGGAGTTTGACCACTAGAAATTCCAAAATCTTTTAGTTGTTGTCTCATCTGAAGCATTTGTGAGCTGCTAAGTATTCTCCTTTATTCTCCTTTAGTTGTAGATAATGAAACAGATGTCTGCTTTTTGCTTATCCAAGAAACCAAACTTTGTCCTAAGTAAGCACAGACACCACTTGTACTTTTTCTATCAGTTTGACAACCAGCATAATCTGCATCACTATACCCAACAATATCAAATGCATTTGTGATAGGATAGAATAAACCAAGAGTGATAGTTCCACTTAAATATTTGAAAATTCTCTTGACAACATCCAAATGAGACTCTTTAGGTTTAGCTTGAAATATTGCACAAACACAAACACTATACATAATATCAGGTCCAGAGGCTATAATATATAATAAGCTTCCAATCATACCTCTATAAGTCTGAATATCAACATATTTACCTTGTTTATCGGTTGTCAGCTTGCTGACATCACTCATCGATGTTGCTTTTGACTTGATATTATCATAGCCAAATCTTTTGAATAAGTTCCTGATGTACTTTGATTGATGTATATAAATTCCTTCAGGAGTTTTCTTGATTTGTAAGCCCAAGAAATAATTGAGCTCTCCCATCATGCTTATATCGAATTCACTATGCATACACTTAGAAAACCACTCACATAAAGAATCATTAGTAGCGCCAAATATAATATCATCAACATATATTTGCACAACTAAGATATCCTTACCTTTAAACATAATAAATAAATTTGGATTGATAGTACATCGAATGAAACCATTCTTGATTAAGAATTCACTTAATATTTTATACTAGGAGCAAGGTGCTTGCCTTAATTCATATAAAGCTTTCTTCAACTTGTACACATAATTTGGATATTTCTTATTTTCAAATCCAGGAGGTTTTTTGACATAAACTTCTTCTTTTAGAAATCCATTTAAGAAAGCACTTTTTATATTCATCTGGTGTAGCTTGATTTTCTTGTAGCATGCAAATGAAAGTAACATTCTGGATAGATTCTAGTCTTGCAACAAGAGCATGGTTTTGATCAAAATCAATTCCTTCTTGTTATTTGTATCCTTGTGCCACAAGTCTAGCCTTGTTTCTAGTGGCATTGCCAAATTCATCAACTTTGTTCTTGAATACCCATTTAGTATCAATAATAGAAGCATCCTTAGCTGGCTCTACAAGTTCCCAAACATCACATCTTTCAAATTGATTGAGTTCTTCTTGCATTCCCATAATTCAATTTTCATCATTAAGAACTTCATTGATATTATCTGGTTCCTCTTTAGCTACAAAAGCTGCAAAAGCACAAATGTTTGCTGCTCCTTTTTTGTCTTGATTCCTTCTGATCTATCACCAATAATCAATTCTGGAGGATGATTCTTCAATGTCTTAGATGAATTTGGTAGAGAATGTTGAGCTATGACATCCTTATTTGTTCGAATTCTCTTAGAAGGTGGTGAAAGATCTTCACCATCAAACATATTCTAAAGCTTTCCAATAGCCCTATTTTCTTCTGGACCTTCCAGAGTAAGTCTAGACAACTGTTCCAAAGTTTCATCAATAGGTGAACAAGTTCCAACATCTTTATCAGCATTTGGAGTTGCATCTTTAGACTTGTCAACTTGTTGTGAGTCAGTATTCTTCACTGCCAGCTCGCTGTCTGTACCTGCAACATCTTCCTCTTCCCTTGACAGATCATTATAGTTTCTTGAAATGAAACATCAATAGATTCTTCAACAATATTTTTAGACATATTATAAACTCTATAAGCACGGCTTATTAAAGAATAACCCAAAAATATACCTTCATAAGATTTGGAATTGAATTTATCATCCTTTTTAGAAGTTTTAAGTACAAAACATTTTGAACTAAATACTTTGAAATAACCAATATTAGGTTTCTTCTTTCCCATAAATTTATATGGAGTCTTATTGGGTAATGGCCTGATTAGCACTCTGTTAAGAATATATCTTGCTGTGTTGACAGCTTCTTCCCAAAAACTCCTTGGCAGGTTATTTTCCTAAAGCAAAACACTAGATGTTTCTTACAAAGATCTGTTCTTATGTTCTACCACTCCATTTTGTTGTGGTGTACGAGGTGCAGAGAATTCATTTGTAATTTATTTTTCTTCACAATAAGAAATAAAGTCATTTTGGAATTGATGTGTAGTCTATACAAACCAAAAGTCTGCTAATACACACTACGCACTAATATACATATAACAACCGTCATAACAACTCTGTCGTCTGGCTTCATGGAAAATCTAGACCTCCGATCTCCTCAAGCTCCTTTAAAATCCATTTAGCCCATTCCACAAGAAAGTCAGAGGTGACATCCTCACTAGTAGCTCCATATAACCTGACAGCAGCTGCTCTCTGAAACACCTGAATCATCTCTCTAAGATCTCTCTCACCTCTCCCGATATCTCTGGTATGCATGATATTAGTAACTCATGGATCTGTCCACGTAGGTGCTGCTACTCCAAAAGACAAGCCTCAAACTGATGGTATGGAGCAGGGCGTTGAGTAAATTGGAAAGATGCACTCGTAACTGAATGTCCAGTAAAGTCAGAATCAGCAGGTGGGGGTCCTCGACTAGGTGGTCTCATACCAAGGGTGGAATAGCTCGCAGAGGTGCAGCCGTCACAAAATGAGGTAGTATGGCAAGCACTGGTGGAAGAGCAGGGCGTGGATCAGATGACGGTCCTCGAACTGAAGGCTCCGAATGATCATACGGTACAGGAATGAAAAGATCTGCCATCCCTGCTATCTGAAAATCACATCACAAGATAAGAATCTCAAATCACAACATGAACCATGCCAAAACCTACTATAAAGTTGCACTCAACCTCTCGACATCCTATCCTTCTATTTCTTAATCCTAATCCTAACCATCTACCCATTCCCGACAATCTAGGCTTGTGTCAGTGACTTATAACTTGTAGCTCTGATACCAAACCTGTGATGCCCTTCAAACCCGGGTCAGAAGTTTGGGGTTCACAACACACACAACATATAAACCTATTTATGAAAATAATATATGCAATGACCCTACTTACCATACCCACAGATCGCAACAGGTTAAAGTATGCACACAAGACATAACCTTATTTACATTACAAACGTACCAAATCCCAACTAGTTTAACTTACATCTGAAAATAAAATATTCTTACTAACTTTCAAACTCAAAACTAAAACAAAAATCTCCAGCTAGCTTATTCCGTCTCAACCTGGAATCCTAGCTCGTACACTTGTTTGGGGATCCTCGCTACCAACAGTTTCCTTTTTAACTGGAAAAGAATATAAACAGATTCGCAAGAGTGAGCTAACCAACTCAGCAAGTCACAGTGACAATACTGAGATTAAACAATGATCAATTGCGAAGATTTAAGGAATCAAGTTTCTTGTTATGCAATGATTAGAATTGGATATTCACTTTTATTTAAAAATCAAGGTTAGGTTGCTGATCAGTCACGCACTAACCCCGAGCAAGGCACTCATCTATGCTCTATACACTGGATCCAAGGCACACATTGGCCTAATACGACCACGAATCTGGTCTGACCATGAATCTAGTCCACATTTAGAAAACAATCCAATTCTATAATGATAATATAATAAACAATGCAAATCAATGAACATAATCATAAATAACATTCGTCTCAAAGCGTAGGGTAATTCAT
This sequence comes from Apium graveolens, assembly GCF_009905375.1. NCBI lineage: Eukaryota > Viridiplantae > Streptophyta > Magnoliopsida > Apiales > Apiaceae > Apium > Apium graveolens. Next base: position 224,382,242 of record NC_133654.1, read on the forward strand.
AAACACCATAAAGTATAACAAGGTGTGTATAAAGATTGGCTTTGTTAGGTCCCAATATGTTTGTAGAAGGGGGGTTGAATACAAACTATACCGTTTAATCGAATAAAATGCGGAATAAAAAAGTTAAACAAAATTCAAGTTAAATAAAACTATTATTAAACTTGAAAGGTGTTACAACAACGGTATCGTTTACAAGGGATTAATCTCAAATAAATTATTCCAAATCTAGAATAAATTCGATATGAACTTTTTCTATTTTTGAAATAAAAAGATCAAATGCTAAAAGCAATTTGAGATTAAGTTCTAGGGATTTTGATCCGCTAGATAGTTACACAACAACAAGATAATGATTTCTAGTGGTTTGAATTTAACATTAATGACTAGAAATTAATAGGCTCGAAATGCAGTTGAGAGAGATGAAATGCTTCTGCTGTTTTTTTTCTTCAGGTTGTTGTTCAGTAATGAATGAACTTCTGTCTGAGTTTTTTTTTTCTTTTATATTCATTCAACAGAAATTAACTGAATTGACAAGACAATCCGTTGAGCTAGCAAGACAATCCCAACAGCTGGTAGAACTTTCGGTAAGACAATTAAATGAACTGGCATGACTTTCGGTATGACTATTGATTGTCATACCGATTGTCATACTAGTACAAAAGATTGTCTTGCTGAATTAATATTGAATTTAAATTCAAAATCAATTCTGAAAATGCATAATATTAATTCAGAATTAATTAATCAATTAATCCAATTAATTAATAAATTAATCTTTGCAGATATAATTTATTTTCTTAATTAAATTATACGACTTAATTAATTAATAGAGAATTAATACTACTCTTGAACAGCAACCATTCTTCTGAAAATCTTCTGATAATTATGAATCAATTCCACCACTTGAATGTTGACACTCGATGTACTGTCTGGTTCATGAATGACTAACTTCTGTGATGTTTCTTCATGTCTTGATCATAATAACTTGATTTTCTTCAGATTAAATCTTTGTAATTAATTGATACCCTGACAAGATCTCTGTCACTTGATTAGATCCACAATCTTGATTTAGATCACTGAGGCTTGATCAATTTCTTGAGCTTCTTCCAGTGAATTAAGTCCTCAAGTCTGTAGATGAACAATGTTACTTAATCCTTTGACATATGTTACTTAGTGAGATCTCTTTGACGATAGAACCACTATTTACTTGTTACATCCTTATTTGAGTTGAGTTAAATCCTCGAATGAACAAATAGGCTATGACATATGCCTTCTCTGTGACGATAGAACCACTATTTACTATATTTTGTGTAATATAGTATCATTCTTATGCTTTTTAGAAAAGAGAGTTTTTTCTATGACACCTCTAATGAAGCTATTTTCAATAAGAAATTTAGAGAGAGTGTCATACCATTTTCTCGGAGACTGTTTGAGACCATAGATAGCCTTGAAAAGAAAGTAGACAAAATACAAATGATCTGGATCTTCAAAACTAGGAGGTTGCTCTACATACACCTCTTCATCAAGCTTTCCATTCAGAAAAGCACTCTTGACATCCATTTGATAAACTTTAAAGTTCGAGAATGCTGCGAATGCCAGAAATATCCTGATGGCCTCTAGTCTAGCCACTGGAGCATAGGTTTCATCATAATCAATGCCTTCAGCTTGAGAATACCCTTTAGCTACCAGTCTTGCTTTGTTTCTTGTAACCACACCATCTTCATCTAGTTTATTCCTGAATACCCACCGAGTACCAACAGCTTTCTTGTGTGTAGGTCTAGGTACCAGTTTCCAGACTTGTAAGTCATATGTCACAGCCTATTTGTATATTCGAGGATTCAACTCAACTCAAATAAGAATGTAATAAGTAAATAGTGGATCTACCGTCAGAGAGATCTCGCAAAGTAACATCTGTCAAAGGATTCAAAAACAAGGTTCATCTACAGACTTGAGGAGTTAATTCACTGGAAGAAGTTCAAGAAGTTGATCATGCCTCAGTGATATAAATCAAGATCGTGGATTTAATCAAGTGACAGAGATCTCGTCAGAGTATCATTAATTACAAGGATTTAATCTGAAGAAAATCAAAGTGTCAAAGTCAAGACATGAAGAAACGTCACGGAAGTTAGTCACTCATGAACCAGACAGTACATCGAGTGTCAACATTGAAGTGGTGGAATTGATTCATAATTTTCAGTGATTTTCAGAAGATTTGCAGAAAGATGGGTGATGTTGAAGACTAGAATTAATTCTCTATTAATTAATTAAGTCATCTAATTTAATTAAGAAAATAAATTATATCTGCGAAGAATAATTTATTTATTAATTGAATTAATTGATTAATTAATTCTGAATTAATTTTAGGAATTTTCAGAATTTAAATTGGATTAAAATTCATTTAAATTCAGCAAGTCAAACTGATTGTACTAGTATGACAATCGGTATGACAATCAATAGTCATACCGAAAGTCATGCTAGTACAAACAATAGTCTCACCGAAAGTTACACTGGGAGGAGGATTGTCTTGCTAGTTCATTCTGATTGTCTTGCTAGTTCATTTGATTGTCATACCGAAAGTCTTGCTGAGCTCAGGATTGTCATTCCAATTTAATTCAATTCTGTTGAATGAATTAAAAAGAAACAGAAGCAGCAGAAAGCATTATCATCCAATACACAAGTCAAAAACAAGAACACAGCAGCCGCATCAAATATTTCATTTTCATCTGCTTTATTCAAGATCAATTTCTAGATTGTAAAGTTAAATCCAATCAACTAGAAATCGTTATCTTGTTCTTGTGTAACAATCTAGCGGATCAAAATCCCTAGAACTTAATCTCAAATTGTGTTTAGCATTTGAATCTTTTTATTACAAAAATAGAAAAAGTTCATGTCAAATTTATTCTAGATTTGTGGTAATTAATTTGAGATTAATTCCTTGTAATCGATACAGTTGTTGTAACACCTTTCAAGTTTAATAATATTTTTATTTAACTTGAATTTTGTTTCACATTTTTTTATTCCGCATTTAATTCGATTATTCGGTACTGTTTGTATTCAACCCCCCTTCTACAAACACATTGGGACCTAACAATTGGTATCAGAGCCTTCTGATTAACGAACAAATCAAGATCCTAGACTTTTGTGATTTTTCAACTCCTTGAATTTTTATTTATTCAAAAATTCATAATGACTTCACATAAAGTTGGAATCGTAAAAATTCCACAATTTGATAAAGAGAATTATATCATGTGGAAGAAGAAGATGCTCTTGTTTTTACAAGTTGCAAATCCCAAATATTCAATCTTGTTAAAGAAGGGTATAAAAACTCTGATGGTTATTGAACCGGAGGTGATAATAGATGATGTGGTGACTACTAAAGCTAGAACCTATCCAAAAGAGCCCGAAGATTTTACTCCTGCTGAGAAGGAAGAAGCCTCCTTGGATGCCAGCCTTCAATTAATATTAATTGATTCCCTTGATCCCTTGATGAATAGACATGTGATGAACTGTAAAAATTCTAAACACATGTGGGAAACTATTGAGGTAATTAATGAAGGCACAGAGGAAGTTAGGGAGAACAAGTTGGAGATCCTAACCTCTGAGTATGAATATTTTAAATCAAATCCAGGAGAAGGAATTACTGAAGTGTTTGAGAGGTACAATGCGTTGATCAACAACCTGAACATAAATGGAAAATATTATTCAATCAGGGAGGTCAACAAAAAGTTCCTTTTAACACTGCCAGCTCATCTTGAACATAGAATCACTGCCATTAGAGAAGCTAGAGATCTGAGTGAGATTTCTTTGGACAGGCTCTATGGAGTGTTAAAAACCTATGAGTTGGAGCAGATTCAACAGAAGGAAGTCTACGGGAAGGATAGAATGGTCAGCACATCTACTGCACTTGTAGCTGAAGGTCAACAACAACAACAATCTCAACAGTTAGAAAGAATGGCACAGTTTTCCAAGGGTGAGGAAAATGAGTTAGTAGCAGAATATGATCCTCCTACTACAAATCAATCAAGTGATGATTTTTATTCCTTGGAAGAGCTGGAGCAATTGGAAGATCAATCAATGGCCCAAATTGTCAAGAGATTCTCTAATGTCAGATTCAGGAGGAATCCCAAGCTTAAGTACAAGTCCAACTACAACAAATTCCAGTAAGGTGGATCTTCATCCTCTAACACCAGCAGTGGTGGGTACAAATCAGGGATGGTTGATCGAAGCACCATTAGATGCTATAACTGTAATGAGTTGGGACACTTTGCCACAGAATGTAGGAAGCCAAAGCAAGTAAGAAAGAACTCTGAAAGGGCTTATCTGGAAAAAGGAAGAAGCTGGGATGATACTGACAGTGAAGATGAAGAAGAAGGAAATCTTGCTCTTATGGCTATTGATGGAAAAGCTTCATCATCAAGAATAGAGGTAAAACTTTCTGATGCTGAAATGGTTTATCATCTAAGAGGTAACTTAGATTGTGCACGTCGTGATAATGAACTGTTAAGTTTACAGATCACAGACCTTGAGAAAGAGGTCAATGAATTAAGACTTGTGCACATTAATCAAGACAAATTAAAAGAATAGGTATCTTTTCTAGAGAATAGAGTTGACTGTTATAGAAAACTCGAAACTATTCTCAAAGACAAGATCACCGGACTTGAGACTAAGGTTAGAGCCTACTTCAATTCTTGTTCGAAGGCTAAAGAGTTCTACAGTAAGCAAGCTGTTAATCAAACATCTGGAATAGGTTATGATTACAATGCTGCTATTGGAGAATTAGGCATAAACTCCCCTCCTCATGTCTGTGCTAAAGGGAGGGAAGTACCACATGTGCTTAAGGGTGTTGATGAACCCCTCTATAAAGCATCAATTGCTGAACCATTTGATGCGACCTCTTCTGTTATTCAAGAAGAAATACGTGTTGAGGATCATGCTTATGAGGAGATTGTTTCCAAGTCAAGTGAGTCGAAAGTTCCAGTCAAAGTTGTGAAATTAACTGAGACTAACTCAGACACACATGAGTTGGATAACAATAATGCCATGTCTACCATGCATAAATTACCTGTTGTTAATCACTCTCATAAAGCATGTGGTGTTGCTAATTGTATGTCTTGTGTTTTTAATATGATGTATGCTTATTTTAATGGTAAGCATGTGTCTAATGATAAGACTACTCCTCGTCAGCGTGTGAATAACAAGAAGCATGATAGGTCTAAGACTGCTAGTCCTTCTAAGGCTAGAAAGGAGACATTTGTGCCTAAGCTTAAACAGAAATTTGTTAAGGCTGTTTACAAGGTCAAATGTTCAGTCATTGAGAAAGTTGAGGCAATTAAAATTAAAAATGTTGTTTTGCCTGACAAAGGACAGTTCTACAAGTATGCCGGGCCCAACCAAGTTTGGGTTCCGAAGAAGGTCTAATTCATTTGAAGTGGAGGGCAGTATACAGGTGTAACCGGTAGTGTGGATTCTTGACAAGTGGATCATCAAGACATATGACCGGAGATAGAGCCCTGCTATCAAATGTGGATTGAGAAAGCTGGCCCCCTGGTTACCTTTGGAGATAACAGCAAAGGTTTATCCGAGGGATATGGCTGTTTGCAAGCTGGTAATGTTATCTTGAACTTGTAAATAGTTTCTATATTTTTGCAATATTTATATAAATTTTAATTTGTATTTTCTGTAATTGTAAATATTGTATGATATATGAAATTGAATGCTGATATCTTGTTGATAGATATTTGGTATTTAATTCATTGATATTTGTTTTTATTATTATTATTATTATTTGTATTATATTATATTATTTTTATTTTATTTTAAATCTTATGCAACATAATAATTAGTATCTAAAGTACTTGAAAAGTATCGGTCAATGACATCTTGTTAACATTATGTTGCAGATATTTGTAAGCTTTTGACATGAATGAGAATTACTTAGACTTTACCCTAAGTGATCAATGTTTTATCAAAAACTCATTCATATTGAAAAACAAAATCAAACTTCTTTCTACATTAGTGATTTCTTATTTCATGTAAAATCTTTTGAAATCACTATTGTAAATCATTTTCTCTCTATTACCATATGTTCTGTGTTACAGGTTCAGTCTCCAATGACTTTCTTTCATTGACAGTCATGAGGTTGAAAACCCACAACGTCTATCCCAGACTGTAAAGACAAACACAAAAACAGAACCAACCAACACTCTCTTACCACAAAATGTAGTATGAATGAGTGTGAGGAAGATAGTGCATTAGTGCACCACATAAGGAAGGTTCTGAAGTCAACCCAGTAGCTCTGTCTCCTACAAAGATGAGTAGTATTTAAAACCGAGACAACTGCTAGCCCCCATACATCTTCTCAAAAAGATGTAATGGCTAAAAAGGCACAAAAACAGTTACTAGATTCATTCTCTCAACAGGGTGCGTCTATTAAATTTTGCCTGTCGGCCAAGGTATCCGATGTAGTGTCACCACTTCAAACATAAACAATTCTTGATGCACAAGAAGAGGTTACACACACAAAGGATGAGTTGACGGAAATAAGAGTTTCGACCATTTTAAGGTCAGATTCGATTGTTAAGGTTCGTTAGTGGACCAATTGCCTTTACAGGTGTTAGGAGAGGATACTGATCCAAAAGCCATATGTCAGTGGTCAGTGTCTACCTCCCCAGGCTTAAATCCCCTGGATGCATCTGCGGATAGTGGATCTGACATAGGCGCAGATCGGCAAGTTGTTGACAATGATTCAGATATTACCTGATGAGTCACAAGGAAATGTCTTCACAGACATTAGAAGGGAACCTTGATCTTTATGCTAAATTCTTTGGATCATTGTTTATCTTCCCAGAATTCAAATCTGGAACCCTAAAAGGGAAACTAGCAACTTGTAAATTATGACTCAGATTCTTCTGACGAGTTTAACAAGGATGGGGATTTGTGAACTCCCATTGCACCACCTGTGACCTCCTTAAGGATGGCTAAGGTGATTTTCCTTGCAGGTACAGCTGAATGTTGGAGCTATGAGAGGAGTGATACACTTGTGAGAATGAGTGTAAACACGAGTGGAGAGAAGAGTGAAACACATGTGAGGAACACTAAACAGAATCACACACTCACAGTGAGGAAGAAAGAGAAACTACTTGTTATTTCTTTTCCAACCAAGTGAAATATGAGAACTCCTTCAGACGACGACATACATTCCTTCTTTAAGGGGGAGATAAAAGCTTAAGTAATAGTTTGGAGGATTCCTCAACTAAGGGGGAGAAATAGCAGGGAGGAAGAAAAAGATGAAGTTTATGTACACTACACCACACCATTGTTGTTTGTAACTACGGATCCTATTGTACGGGAGAGGTGGTAAACACAAGGTGATTTTCTAGTAAGGGAAGAAGCTATTTTCAAAAGGGGAGTACCATTGGTTTTTATCTGCGGATCCTATTGTACGGGAGAGGTGGTAAACGAAGGTGATCTTCTTTAATCAGTTGATTCTCATAGGGGGAGAAGCAAGAGAGATATGGGCTTCTCAACAGGAAATGTGGTTGTACAAATGAAGATGGAACTACTTGAAGATATGTTCAGTCTAGAGGAACATCTACTTGGAATCTGGAAAATGTTAAATCTAGTCCAGAACTTTTCTCCTATTTACTTTGTATTTCTTTTTATATCTTTTTCTTATTTGTTAGTTGAGTTATCCTCTAGGTATTTGTGTGTTATTGTCTAACAAACAAATAGGGGGAGATTGTAAGTCATATGTCACAGCCTATTTGTATATTCGAGGATTCAACTCAACTCAAATAAGAATGTAATAAGTAAATAGTGGATCTACCGTCAGAGAGATCTCGCAAAGTAACATCTGTCAAAGGATTCAAAAACAAGGTTCATCTACAGACTTGAGGAGTTAATTCACTGGAAGAAGTTCAAGAAGTTGATCATGCCTCAGTGATATAAATCAAGATCGTGGATTTAATCAAGTGACAGAGATCTCGTCAGAGTATCATTAATTACAAGGATTTAATCTGAAGAAAATCAAAGTGTCAAAGTCAAGACATGAAGAAACGTCACGGAAGTTAGTCACTCATGAACCAGACAGTACATCGAGTGTCAACATTGAAGTGGTGGAATTGATTCATAATTTTCAGTGATTTTCAGAAGATTTGCAGAAAGATGGGTGCTATTGAAGACTAGAATTAATTCTCTATTAATTAATTAAGTCATCTAATTTAATTAAGAAAATAAATTATATCTGCGAAGAATAATTTATTTATTAATTGAATTAATTGATTAATTAATTCTGAATTAATTTTAGGAATTTTCAGAATTTAAATTGGATTAAAATTCATTTAAATTCAGCAAGTCAAACTGATTGTACTAGTATGACAATCGGTATGACAATCAATAGTCATACCGAAAGTCATGCTAGTACAAACAATAGTCTCACCGAAAGTTATACTGGGAGGAGGATTGTCTTGCTAGTTCATTCTGATTGTCTTGCTAGTTCATTTGATTGTCATACCGAAAGTCTTGCTGAGCTCAGGATTGTCATTCCAATTCAATTCAATTCTGTTGAATGAATTAAAAAGAAACAGAAGCAGCAGAAAGCATTATCATCCAATACACAAGTCAAAAACAAGAACACAGCAGCCGCATCAAATATTTCATTTTCATCTGCTTTATTCAAGATCAATTTCTAGATTGTAAAGTTAAATCCAATCAACTAGAAATCGTTATCTTGTTCTTGTGTAACAATCTAGCGGATCAAAATCCCTAGAACTTAATCTCAAATTGCGTTTAGCATTTGAATCTTTTTATTACAAAAATAGAAAAAGTTCATGTCAAATTTATTCTAGATTTGTGGTAATTAATTTGAGATTAATTCCTTGTAATCGATACAGTTGTTGTAACACCTTTCAAGTTTAATAATATTTTTATTTAACTTGAATTTTGTTTCACATTTTTTTATTCCGCATTTAATTCGATTATTCGGTACTGTTTGTATTCAACCCCCCTTCTACAAACACATTGGGACCTAACAAGACTTGTTGATGTTCAAACTGATTGAGTTCATCTTACATAGAAATCACCCAATCTGGATCCGTCAGTGCTTCTTCAATCTTCTTAGGTTTCATCTCAGAAAGAAATCCTGAGAACAGACATTCATTTTGAGTAGCACGTCTAGTTCTGACTCTAACATCTGGATCACCAATAATCAACTCAAAATGATGAGCTTTATTCCAGACAGTATGTCTTGGAAGATTTGATCTTGATGATTCACCTTGAAATTCATTGGGATGTTGTGTCCTACTAGTTGATCCTTCAGCATCTCCCCCTGAGTTGTTGTCAGGTTGACTTGATGATTCTTCATCAGTAGCAGTGGTATCTCCATTATTGCCAATGTTTCCATCACCATTACCTTGAGTATCATCATGATTAACAGGTTCTTCACAGCAACAACCTCAGGTTCTTGATCATGTTCTGATTTTGAATCTGACATATCATCAAACTTCAGTTTCTCAGAAGGATCTTCAGTTTGAATACTAGGGAGTTTAGTGTCATCAAATGTAACATTGACACTTTGAGTTACTTTGTGTTGATCAATGATATACACCCTGTATGATCTTCTTCCATATCCAACAAAAATACCCTCATATGCCTTTGCCTCGAATTTATCACGACGATCATCTCCATCCTTGAGCACGAAGCATCTGGCACCAAATACATGAAAGTATTTGATAGAAGGTTTCTGTTCATTCATAATCTCATAAGGAGTCTTCATGAAGTCTTTGTTGATTAGAGTTCGATTCTAAGTATAACATGCAGTATTGACAGCTTCAGCCCAATAGTACATTGGAAGACCTGATTCACTTAACATAGTTCTTGCAGCTTCAATCAATGTACGATTCTTCCTTTCTACCACTCCATTTTGCTGAGGGGTTCTAGGAGCTGAAAATTGTCTGGAAATCCCTTTGTCTGTACAGAATCCATTGAGAAGTGAATTCTTGAATTCTGTTCTATTATATGACCTTATTGCTCTAACAGGGACATTAGAATCTACCTCGATCAACTTAATATGATCAATCACAACTTGTGGTGTTTCATCCTTAGAGTGAAGGAATAAAACCCACGTATACTTGGAATAGTCATCAACTATCACAAGACAGTAACACTTCTTTGACATCGAAAGAACATTAACTGGTCCAAACAAATCCATGTGCAATAATTGAAGAACACCAGTTATGGAGGATGTGTCAGTGCCTTTGTGACTTGCTTTCTTTGACTTTCCTTTATGGCAAGCCTCACACAGTCTTTCTGGGGAGAATTCCAGCTGAGGCAGACCTCTGACCAATTCTCTCTTGATAAGAGAATTCATTGATTTCAAATTGAGATGGGAAAGTCTCTTGTGCCATAGCCAACTCTCATCTGAAGATGCCTTAGCATAGAAACAATTGACTTCAGGATTGCTTCCAGAGTTCATGTCAGCTATGAACAGATTTCCTTTCCGGATTCCCATCAAGGAGGGTTTTTCACTTTTCTTGTGTAGAATCTGACACTTCAGCTTGTCGAATAAAACATTATAGCCGTTGTCACAGAACTGACTAATACTAAGCAGATTGTGTTCAAGTCCTTGCACAACATACACATTTTCAATGATAACATTACCAGCTTGCAAACAGCCATATCCCTCAGTTAGACCTTTGCTGTTATCTCCAAAGGTAACCACTGGGCCAGCTTTCTCAACCACATTTGATAGCAGGGCTCTATCTCCGGTTATATGTCTTGACGATCCGCTGTCAAGAATCCACACTACCTGTTCCACCTGTTTAATGCCCTGCAATACAAATGGATTAGACCTTCTTCGGAACCCAAACTTGGTTGGGTCCGGCATACTTGTAGAATTGGCCTTTATCAAGTAAAACAACATTCTTAACTTTTATGTTCCTAACTTTCTCAACGAATGGACATTTGACCTTGTAAACAGCCGTGACAAATTTCTGTTTAGGCTTAGGCACAAATGTCTCCTTTCTAGCTTTAGGATGACTAGCAGTCTTAGACTTATTATGCTTCTTATTATTCACATGTTGACGAGGAGTAGTCTTATCACTAGAAACGTGCTTACCATTAAAATAAGCAACCATCAAATTAAAAGCACAAGACATGCAATTAGGAACACCACATACTTTATGAGAGGAATTAGCAACTGGAAAATTATGCATGGTAGGCATGGCATTTTTGTTATCCAACTCAGGTGTGTCTGAGTTAGTCTTAGTTGCTTTCACAACTTTGACTGGAACTTTCGACACACTTGATTTGGAAACAACCTTCTCATTAGCAAGATCTTCAGCACGTATTTCTTCTTGAATAATAAAGGAGGTCTCATCAAATGGTTCAACAATTGATTCTTTATAGAGGGGTTTATCAACACCCTTAAGCACATGTGGTACTTCTCTACCTTTAGCACAAACATGAGGAGGGGAGTTTATGCCTAATTCTCCAATAGCAACATTGTAGTCATAACCTACTCCAGATGTTTGATTAATAGCTTGCTTATTGTAGAACTCTTTAGCCTTAGAGCAAGAATTAAAGTAAGCTTTAACCTTAGTCTCAAGACCGGTGATCTTATCTTTGAGAATAGTTTCGAGTTGTCTATAACAGTCAACTCTATTCTCTAGAAAAGATACTTGTTCTGTTAATTTGTCTTGATTAATGTGCACAAGTCTTAATTCATTGACCTCTTTCTCAAGGTCTTTGATTTGTTGAGTTAACATTTCATTATCATGACGAGCACAATCTAAGGAGCCTCCTATATGATAAACTAATTCAGCATCAGTAAATTTTACCTCTTTTCTTGACGAGGAGGTGTTTCCATCACTAGCCATAAGGGCAAGATTCCCAACTTCTTCATCTTCACTGTCAGTATCATCCCAGCTTCTTCCCTTTGCCAGGTAAGCCCTTTCAGATTTACTCTTCTGATTAGAATCATAAGAGTTCTTCCTAACTTGCTTTGGCTTTCTGCATTCTGTGGCAAAGTGTCCCAACTCATTGCAGTTAAAGCATCGAATAGTGCTTCGATCAACCATCCCTATTTTGTATCCACCACTGCTGGTGTTAGAGGATGAAGATCCACCTTTCTGGAATCTGTTGTAGTTGGACTTGTACTTGAACTTAGGATTCCTCTTGAATCTGACATTGGAGAATCTCTTGACAATCCGGGCCATTGACTCATCTTTCAATTGCTCCAGTTCTTCCAAGGAGTAAAAATCATCTCCTGATTGATTTGTAGTAGGAGGATCAAATTCTGCTACTATCACATTTTCTTCAGCCTTGGAAGACTGTACCATTCTCTCTGACTGTTGAGATTGTTGTTATTATTGTTCTTCAGCTACTAGAGCAGTAGACGTGCTGACCACTCTTCGTTTCCCGTAGACTTCCTTCTACTGAATCTGCTCCAACTCATAGGTTTTTAACACACCATAGAGCCTTTCCAAAGAAATCTCATTCAGATCTCTCGCTTCTCTTATGGCAGTGATTCTATGTTCAAGATGAGTTGGCAGTGTTAAAAGGAACTTTTTGTTGACCTCCCTGATTGAATAATATTTTCCATTTATGTTCAGGTTGTTGATCAATGCATTGTACCTCTCAAACACTTCAGTAATTCCTTCTCCTGGATTTGATTTAAAATGTTCATACTCCAATGTTAGGATCTCTAACTTGTTCTCCCGAACTTCCTCTGTGCCTTCATTAATCACCTCAATAGTTTCCCAGATGTGTTTGGAATTTTTACAGTTCATCACATGTCTGTTCATCAAGGGATCAAGGGAATCAACTAAAATTAATTGAAGGCTGGCATCCAAGGAGGCTTCTTCTTTTTCAGCAGGAGAAAAATCCTCAGGATCCTTTACATAGGTTCTAGCTTTGGTAATTACAACATCATCTTCTATAACCTCTGGTTCATTAACCATCAGAATTTTTGGACCCTTCTTTAACACGTCCAGATATTTGGGATTTGCAACTTGTAAAAACAAGAGCATCTTCTTCTTCCACATAATATAATTTTCTTTATCGAATAGTGGAATTTTAACGGTTCCAACTTTTTGTGTAGTCATTATGAATTTATGAGTAAATAAAAATTCAAGGAGTGGAAGAATCACAAAAGTCTAGGATCTTGATTTGTTCGTTAATCAGAAGGCTCTGATACCAATTGTTAGGTCCCAATACAGGGGGGGTTGAATACAAATTATACCGTTTAATCGAATAAAATGCGGAATAAAAAAGTTAAACAAAATTCAAGTTAAATAAAACTATTATTAAAATTGAAAGGTGTTACAACAACGGTGTCGTTTACAAGGGATTAATCTCAAATAAATTATTACAAATCTAGAATAAATTCGACATGAACTTTTTCTATTTTTGAAATAAAAAGATCAAATGCTAAAAGCAATTTGAGATTAAGTTCTAGGGATTTTGATCCGCTAGATAGTTACACAACAACAAGATAATGATTTCTAGTGGTTTGAATTTAACATTAATGACTAGAAATTAATAGGCTCGAAATGCAGTTGAGAGAGATGAAATGCTTCTGCTGTTTTTTTTCTTCAGGTTGTTGTTCTGTAATGAATGAACTTCTGTCTGAGTTTTTTTTTCTTTTATATTCATTCAACAGAAATTAACTGAATTGACAAGACAATCCGTTGAGCTAGCAAGACAATCCCAACAGCTGGTAGAACTTTCGGTAAGACAATTAAATGAACTGGCATGACTTTCGGTATGACTATTGATTGTCATACCGATTGTCATACTAGTACAAAAGATTGTCTTGCTGAATTAATATTGAATTTAAATTCAAAATCAATTCTAAAATGCATAATATTAATTCAGAATTAATTAATCAATTAATCCAATTAATCAATAAATTAATCTTTGCAGATATAATTTATTTTCTTAATTAAATTATACGACTTAATTAATTAATAGAGAATTAATACTACTCTTGAACAACAACCATTCTTCTGAAAATCTCCTGATAATTATGAATCAATTCCACCACTTGAATGTTGACACTCGATGTACTGTCTGGTTCATGAATGACTAACTTTTGTGATGTTTCTTCATGTCTTGATCTTAATAACTTGATTTTCTTCAGATTAAATCCCTGTAATTAATTGATACCCTGACAAGATCTCTATCACTTGATTAGATCCACAATCTTGATTTAGATCACTGAGGCTTGATCAATTTCTTGAGTTTCTTCCAGTGAATTAAGTCCTCAAGTCTGTAGATGAACAATGTTACTTAATCCTTTGACATATGTTACTTAGTGAGATCTCTTTGACGATAGAACCACTATTTACTTGTTACATCCTTATTTGAGTTGAGTTACATCCTTATTTGAGTTGAGTTAAATCCTCGAATAAACAAATAGGCTATGACATATGCCTTTCAGGCTTCCATCATGGGAAAGCATCAGATAGTAGAAGAACAAAGGTTTAATGGTTACAAGGATTAGTCTTCTGATGTATGAGGTATGAAGGTTTGTATGTTAAACAAATCCATTTTAGTAATCAGTGTATGGTATGTATGTTTTTGTGGAGTAGTATCGTATATATGTGGTTCGTATCGGGGAATTCTACAATCAATGGTTTACACGGATTAAGGCTTACGGCTCAAGATCAATAAGTAGAATCAGGGTTTAGGGTTAAGTGCTTTAAAGCACTTGCAATATAAAACAGAATTATTTGATATACTAAGCAACATATTTCAAGAAATGTTCAGAATACTTGCCTTATCTCGATTCACTTTTACTTTACTTGCACACGTCTATCGATCCTTCTTCTTTCCTTTTCTACGCCTCACTTCCTCTACTAGACATTAAGGGGTCGTTTGGTTCGTGAAGTATTATGAGATTGGAATGAGAAATCGGGTTAAGGTGGTATAGGGTTTAGGCATCATTCTTGACATCACGTGTTTGGTTGAGTGGTGGAATGAATATATTTTATTAAAATATTATTATTTTATTAATTTTTTTAAAATTTAAAAAATTAATAAAATTTGAATTTTATATTGTTTTGATTTATCGATTTAATTTTGTTTTACATATTTATATAGAATTATATACAAAATAAAAAATATGTCACACCCTACCACACACACTCTAAATAAAAGAGAACTATAATTATTACAAACTTATAAGTCCAAAGGATGATAATGATCTAATACAACCTAACCAAAATAATAACAATCCCAAGATCTTTACAAGTTCAGAGTTTGGAACAACCTTCTAACTAATACCACGATTACATACTGGCGGATTCCGCCTAAACTATATATATTCTACCTGCGCCCTCAAATGATCTTCACCCTGCCTACCAGTTGACTTACGGGAGGTCTGCTTGGTACGAACCATGATTGCTAGCTGTAGAATAGGGTTAAACACAAGAAAATTAGCTACAACGCTCAACAAGTACTAATCATTCTACTAAGCAAGACATTATCTCAAAGTCACGAGTTCATAAATCAAGGGGAATATGGATACTTGTGAGAATGACAATAAGAAACATGAAGTTATAATATGAAGACATGGTAGAATTATAGCAATTGAAGCAGGGTATATGGAATCATGATATCGGGCAATATGCTATAGTATAAAGATATGTTAGAATCATAATAATCGAAACATGGCATATGGTATCATGGCATCGGGAAATCATGTTATAATTATCAAATCATCAAAATTATTTTAGGACACTACGGATTACAGCCGGTGATCAACCGCGAAATAATCCCGAACCGCGCTGGGTTCTGACACTATCTTCAATGGTTGAATCAAACCACTTGGTCTCTGATGATATGCTTTCACTCTTTGGCACGTGTCGCATTTTGAAATCCACTCCGCAATCTCCCTTTTCATGTTCGGCCACCAAAAACTCTTTTTCAAATCATGGTACATTTTGGTACTTTCCGGGTGAATCGAAAATCTTGAGTTGTGTGCTTCCTTCAAAATATTATTCTTTAATTTAGTCACATTTAGAATCCAAATTCTTGGTGAAAATCTCAACACACCTTGTTCGTCTTTTTGGGTACATATCACTTCTCATGTCAACTGATTATTCTCTTGAGTCATTACTTCATCTTGGCATTTCTTTATCCTTTCTAGTAGTGTCGGTCGAAAAGTAATGGCATAACATATTTCATCCGCTCTTACATGATCACAAAGCTCTAATTGTAATTTTTCAACTTCATCGGATAATTCCTTCAGCATTGTTATCATATTTAACCTTTCCTTCCTACTCAAAGCGTCTGCTACTACGTTGGCCTTTCCCGGATGATACTATATCGAACAATCGTAGTCTTTGATCAATTCCAACCATCGACGTTGTCTCATATTCAGCTCCTTCTGAGTAAAGAGGTACTTCAGACTCTTATGATCTGTGTATATATCACACTTTTCCCCATATAAGTAGTGTCTCCATAGATTCAAGGCAAACACTATCGCAGCTAACTCTAAGTCGTGAGTCGGGTACTTCTGTTCATGTGGTTTAAGTTGTCTTGAAGCATACGCTATCACCTTCCCGTGTTGCATCAATACGCATCCAAGTCCTTTATAAGAGGCATCATTGAATATCACAAAATCTCCCTTGTCGTCTGGTAATGCTAAAACCGGAGCAGTTACCAATCTTTGCTTTAACTCTTAAAAACTATTTTTGCACTTCTCTGTCCATTCAAACTTTTCATTCTTCCTTGTCAATTTGGTCAGTGGTACGGCAATCTTTGAAAAATCCTTTACAAATCTTCTGTAATATCCCGCTAGTCCCATAAAACTTCTCACTTTCGTTGGCATCTTCGGTCTCTCCCAATTCGTTACCGCTTCGATCTTCTCAGGATCTACTCTAATTCCTTCTCTTCCAACAATGTGTCCTAGAAATCTTACTTCAACTAACCAAAACTCGCACTTCGAGAACTTGGCAGACAATCTCTCCTTCCGCAGTACTTCCAAGATTATTCTTGGATGTTCTATGTGATCAGCTTCTGTCTTTGAATATACCAGAATATCATCAATGAAAACTATGACAAACTTGTCCAAATACTCCTTGAATACTCGATTCATTAAATCCATGAAAGCAGCTGGTGTATTCGTCAACCCAAAAGCCATAACGAGAAACTCGTAATGTTCATATCTTGTTCGAAAAGCTATTTTCTGTATGTCTTCAGACTTAATCTTTAATTGGTGTTATCCTGATCGCAGATCAATCTTCGAAAAATAAGAGGCTCCCTTGAGTTGGTCAAACAGATCATCAATTCTAGGCAAAGGGTATCTATTCTTAATCGTCAACTTGTTCAATTCTCGATAATCTATACAAAGTCGCATGCTTCCATCCTTCTTCTTCACAAACAATACTGGCGCTCCCCACGGTGAAACACTTGGTCTTATAAATCCCTTGTCTAGTAATTCTTGTATTTGCTTTGCTAATTCCTTCATCTTCGTTGGTGCCATCCTATATGGAGCTTTCGAAAGGGGTTCGGTGCCGGGTGCAAGATCTATTGTAAACTCAATTTGTTTGTCCAGGGGTAAACCAGGAAGTTTTTCAGGAAAAACGTCCAGAAAATCTCTTACCACTGGAATGTCTTCCAGATTTGAAACTTCTCTACCTTTATCAACTACATATGCCAAATACGCCTCACATCCTTTTCGAATCAACTTATTTTCTTGTATCGAGGTGAGAAATGTCTGAGTTTTCTTTTGGCCCTTGAACGTTACTTTCTTACCTTGAGGTGTACTTAATACTACTCTTTTATCCTTACAGTCTATTTGAGCACTGAAACTTGTCAACCAATCCATTCCTAAGATCACGTCGAATTTGCCTAATTGGAAAGGAATAAGGTTCGCAGGAAAAACATGTCCGGCTATCTCTATTGAATAATGAGGGCAAATATGATTTACAGATACTCTATCTTGATTAGCTAAGATAATAGATAAGGGTTCATGCATCAATCGGGTTTCACAATTCAACTTATCAACAAAATATTTCGAAATGAATGATCCGGTGGCTCCCGAATTAATCAATACTTTAGCACTAGCAGCATTCACAAAAAGCGTACTTGACACCACATCGGTACTTTGAATTGCATCCTTCATGTTCATGTTGAAAGTTCTTGCTTGAGCTAGATAAGTCAAAGTTGGGCGATTTGAAGATGATGCTATCTGAGGTTGATTGAGAGATATTGGGAATGATGGGGTTGGCATATGAGTTACTTGATTCACAGGGTAGGGTATAGTAGTCAGTTGCACCAATTGGTTATTACCCACTCCTTTGCATTCTCGTGAGACATGTCTTGGTTTCCCACACTTATAACACGTGATGTTGGCCTTCTGATTCTTGCATTCATGAGCATAATGGCCCTTTGTATGACACTTGAAACAAAGAATAGTCGCCTTATTGCAGATTCCCGTATGTTGCCTATTACAAATCTTACATTCCGGAACTGATCCTTGCGGGGGTTTCTGTCCATTGGTTGATTGAGATCTTGTTTCTTGTGATTTATTCCCAAATTCTTTCTTCTTAAAATTTTCGGGTCCACTCTGAGGTTTAAACCTTTGATTAGTCCTCTGATTCTGGCCCTTGTAACTTGATCCTTCTTCTCATGTTTCAATTCTTCTCTTCTTGTTTCCTATCTCCTTTTGATTTTGCTCACTCTCGCCTTCAATTACCATTTCCTTCTGAACCACTTTAGTATAGGTGGTCAACTCAAAAGCTGCCACACGACTCCTTAATCAAGCTTCAATCCCTGTTGGAACCTTTTTGCCCTTTTCTCTTCAGAATCAACATACTTTCCCATAAACCTAGAAAGTTCTGTAAACTTGTTCTCATATTCACCGACCGTCATGTTGTCTTGCTTTAACTCAAAGAATTTCATCTCCATTTGTGTTTGCATATAGCGAGGAAAATACTTATCCAAGAACATTCTCTTAAACCTATCCCAAGTAATAACTTCAGTAGCTTCTAAATCTTTTGCCGACTCCCACCAATAGTTTGATTCACCTTTAATAAAATAAGTGAAATACTCCACCTTCTGGTTATCTCCAACATTCGTTAGGGCAAAGGCCTTTTCTATTTCCTTAAGCCAAGCATGAGCTTCCACCGGGTCTTGTGTTCCTTTGAATTCTGGGGGTTTTACAGATTGGAATATTTTGAAAGTAGTGACACCTTCTGGGGGTGGTTGGGGGGGTTGCATATGTTGAAGAAGTAGTTGTTGTTGCTATAGTAGCAGTTTGTTGGCGCACCAACTCCACAAGTTGTGCTATATCATGGTTTTGGTTTTCTCCGTCATTTTCTTGGTTATTTTTAGGTCTTCATCGGGCTCTTCTAGGTGCCATTTTCTGAAATACGAGTTATATAGTTTGAGTGATACAGAATTAAGGTATTATTTTGCAGTCATCATGGTATACATTTTTCAAACAATAAAGGTGATGCATGGTGAAAAGCAAGAAATTTTAAAAGAGTAATTATAGGAATTAAAGAAAGTGCATAACTGAATTTAACATGGTTTTAGTCGAAAGGTACGAATCACAAGGTATAAATCCGATTACAGATCCGAATTAAAATAGTACGAGAGTCTAGAAATGGAAAAAAAATGACATGGTAATAAAAGGAACAGCCTAATCTAAGCAACTAAAGGTCAAGTCTCCTAAAGCTCGTCCTAAGCCTCCTCCTCGGACTCCTCCTCACGGGTTCTCGTAATGTCGAGGGTAGTGTCCATACGTAGCATCTTGACCACACTCCCAAGCTCATCCACTATCATCTGCACAGTAATCCGACTGGTCTGATCGCGGTGCACGATCATCTTCTCCAATCTTGATGTGGCCACCTGGATCAATGATTCGAGCCTCGAAATGGTTTTCCCCTTAGGTCCATCACCCATCACTTGTTTACTGGCATAGAGCTCCTCAAGACGATCCATCAGCCTGATATACTTGGAGAAAGTCATGATACATCCTTAAGTCAACATAGACAGAAAAACAATTGTGTCGCTCGGCGGAATCGAAGATATTGAATGCGCACGTTGTTGTCAAGCAATATATACAAAGATCAGATACGATTTATTCGAATGTCGCGTATTAGCACTCCGATGATAAAAATATATATACTCATACTTCCTATGGTCCTAATTAGGCTGTCCAGGGACTCTAAACCTAGGCTCTAATACCAAAAACTGTCACACCCCAACACACACATTCTAAATAAAAGAGAACCATAATTAATACAAACTTATAAGTCCAAAGGACGATAATGATCTAATACAACCCAACCAAAATAATAACAATCCCGAGATCTTTACAAGTTCAGAGTTTGGAACAACCCTTCTAACTAATACCACGATTACATACTGGCGGATTCCGCCTAAACTATATATATTCTACCTGCGCCCTAAAATGATCTTCACCCTGCCTACCAGTTGACTTACGGGCGGTCTGCTTGGTACGAACCATGATTTCTAGCTGTAGAACAGGGTTAAACACAAGAAAATGAGCTATAACGCTCAGCAAGTACTAATCATTCTACTAAGCAACACATTATCTCAAAGTCATGAGTTCATAAATCAAGGGGAATATGGATACTTGTGAGAATGATAATAAGAAACATGAAGTTATAATATGAAGACATGGTAGAATTATAAAAATTGAAGCAAGGTATATGCAATCATGATATGGGGCAATATTTTATAGTATAAAGACATGGTATAATCATAATAATAGAAATATGGCATATGGTATCATGGCATCGGGCAATCATGTTATAATTATCAAATCATCAAAATCATTTTAGGATGCTACGGATTACAGCCGGTGATCGACCGCGAAGTAATCCTGAACCGCGCTGGGTTCTCAAATATGATGGGATCCATAGGTTATATGTGAGTCTATCAATAACGTGAAAAGGACTTGCGTCTGGGTCCAATACACTAAGATAAGAAAACATTTATTTTATTGATTTATAACATGGATGTCGGGGAAAGATTGGGTATCAACTTAATTGAATTAAATTCAAGGGAAGAACATTTAAAGGTAAAGTACAAATCAATCTAAGAGTGATTAACGGAAGTATTGGAAATAATTATGGTCATGGGGTTGTTATAACTAATCATTCATGGGAAATGTATATATGTGTGCAACGATTATAAGAATAAAGAGGTAAGTAACTTGCCAACAATTATAAGCATAAGAAAGTAGTAACTTGCCAACAATTTTAAGCATAAGAAATTAGAAACTTGTCAACAATTTTAAGCATAAAAAATTAGTAACTTGCCAACAATTTTAAGCATAAGAAATTAGTAACTTGCCTTCCAATAGTTCTAAGATTATTCGATCTTGACGGCATGAGTCTTCCCCTTCGCTTCGGAACCTACACATTATATTAATCTCATTACTATTCACCCTTTATCGACTTATAAGCCTATAAGCTTCTATACTAAACTTTACCCCTATTATAATTACGATTACACAAACTTATGATTACACATAACTTAATCGCATACAAATCAAGTAATCCACATAGTCACATAATCACACAACGACATGGCATATACTACTAGTTATTTATACTATAATATCATCTAAACACCTAAGCACATAAGCAAGTAACACATAAGAACTATCATTGACCTTAACTTAACCCTAAAGATGATGTGCAACACTCAGACTCTTCATTTCTAAGTCCCAAACACAACAAATGCCATTAAAGCTTCATAATGCCACTCGAAAGGGTGCTCTCGGGTTTCTTGGTGGAAATGGGGTTTCTCCACCTTGGGCCTTCACTTAAAATCACTTCCTACAGGTTTTTAGGACTCTAAAATAACTTCTAAAGTTGGTGAGACTCAAAGGCCTAACTCCTAAAGGTTTACAAAGGTCAAGACTCTCACCAAAGTCCCCTGCGAGCAACAGTTTGCACGTCATGTGCTCTTTAGCCGATATCTCAACTTCTACTCGGGGCATTCTAACAAACCAATTCCCATGGATTCTTAAGACCTAAGCCTAAATCTCAGACTTGGTTTCAGGCCAAGGCCTCACCTAGGCCTCTCCAGGATTCTGCCTAAAGTTGACACTTGACCAGCCTCCCTCGAATTCACTCTACCCTGTTTTCACTCACATAAAACTCACTTTTCTCATTCAATTATTAATTCTAAAGGTTTGATAATATTCCTAGGGATGCATTAAATCTATTTAAGTCAAGGCCCCATGAAGGCATAGCCTAGGGCATGATTATAATCGACCAAAGTTCAAGTTTACCCAATTTTTGCCCTGTTCTGAGTTACTCTCGAAAATGTGTGTGTGCACCTACCTAAATGCAAGTTTCTTGTTGAACTAAGGCTACTGGACTCAAGTATAACTCAAGTCCTAACTCCAGTAAACTTGGTCCTAGCAAGGCCTCACTAAAACTCACCTAAAACAGCCTATACTTAGGGTGAAAAATTCTTCTATAAATTGCCTAATGTACCTCCTTCCACCATAACTCCCAAATCATCACCAAAACCAACATTCAAGCCCACAAATATATCCTACATTATACACAACCCTACTAATTATCATTCTATGGAAAAATACGAGCATAAACTTAGCCATAATTGTAACGTCTGGGAAATATTATGTAATTATTTTATCAATAAATAATTATTGTGTGATTTTTATGTGAATTTTGGTGAATTATTTGATGATGGATAATAATATTTGGATGTTTATTTCTGATAAAAATTGAGATATTTTAATTTTCAATTATCCAGAATTAAATCTAGATAATTTTGGTATTTTTCTGGTAATTTTTGGATTATCATATGATTTTATAAGGATTTATAGAATTAATAATGATTATTTTTACTTAATTATAAAATTACTTTTTAGAATCGGAAATCATCCCACTTCAATCGTTTTTGCGCTTTTACAACCCGAAACTCTTCCGAAAACTCCTTCCTAACCTAATCTAATAATTCTGAACACTTTTCTTGTTTTGATTTTCTCGATCCAGGGTACGGTTTGACCTGTACGAGTCCCGGTGTGAAATTTTCGATACGCTAATCATTTTATAGATCGATAAAAAATCCGTATTCCCGAAAGGTGAGATATTATTACCTCATTTTCGTATAAAGTATTTTATAAGAGTCTCTATTTTGATAATTATCCAAATTTGGTATTAAAATTGTATCATCTTTTCAGTTACTTAGAGGCTAAGTAACCTATTTTCGGATCCGGTCTGTAAATATAATTATCGAAATGTTAAATAAATAAAATATGCAAAGGTTCTGTTAGCGATGTGTTGCTGTATTGTTAATTATGTTGGATTGGTTGGACGCGAAGATTACTTTTATAATTAATTATCGAGCTGCATGCATTTAATTCATTTTAAAGTAACTTTATTGAATATTTATTCTTAAAAATGCTAAAAATATTTCTAAAATTATTTTTATAATTTTACAATTTTATTTATTATTTTTAGGAGGTTATAAAATTTAGAAATCAATATTTTATTTATGAATTATCTTTAAATGAGATTTCTGATTCCATTTAATTGTAAAATCAATATTTAATTCCAAGATGCTTCAAAAATCCTAAATTTTTTATTTTATTAACTTTTAAATATTTCAAAATTTTAAAATTATTTTGGAATTTTTCTGACTTTTATTTAACCGCACGTGTATTCGGTAAAATTGTAAAATACAGGTATAATTGATAAATTAAAAATAATTTAAAAATTACGAATTTTTTTTGTTAATTTTAATTATTATGAAAATTTTAAAATGCATATGATTGTTTTCTTCGATTTAAAATTAACCATAAATCGATTCGTTAGATCGCAAATTTCGTACCAATTACGTAGTACTCGTAGTTATTGTTGAGTTTTACCGATTAAATAATGATAAGACATAACAGATAATAACAAATGGGCTTATCCAATCCCTCTCGTCCCCATCTCTTTTCTTCCCAATCTCTCTCCCTCGAACTCTCTCGATCTCTCTTTATCCCGTCTCTCTCTCTCTTTAATTTCTCCCTCTCACCTCTCCTTCCCCGTTTCTTTCTTCCCTTTTCTTGCTCCGGTCGCCGTTGTTCTGTGTTTTTCCGGTAAGCATGGCCGATGTTCTGTTTTCCAATCGGGTGTTTTGGTTCCCTTCTTGCTTATTGTATACATATATATATATATACATGTATATGTATATGTGTGTGCAATCAATTGAGGTTTTTGTGCCGCCTTTATTCTTCCCGTCGCCGCCACCCTTTTGCTTTTCCGGCGAGGGATGTTGTGGCGTGGTCTGCGTTTGTGTGGGCTGCTGCGCGCGTTGCGCGTGTGTGGCTGTGTCCGTGTGCGATTGTTGTTCTGTGTTTCCTGTACTTATTATGTTGTTGCGGTTGTTTTGCTAATCTGCCACCTTTCACCGGTTTCCGGCGAGATGGCGGTGATGTCGCGTAGGTGCACGCGTGGTTGCCCTGTTTCCTTTACTCCTGTTACTGCTGTGTTGTATTGATTGAATAATTTGATTTATTCGAATTAAAATTTTGATGATTATTCGACTAACTATTTAATTATTCGAAAGTTATATCGGTGAAATTTGTGTTGGAAACCCGACTTTATCGGGTACCCGCGAATTTTGCCCCCGTCGGCGATGAGCCTCGGCGAGCTGACGGTGGACGGTGATGATTTTTATCTGAGTCCTACATTTATAAATGAAATAAATAAAATTAGTTGAGAAATTAATTTCGAAACGAAATGAAAAATAAGATACAAATAACAATTAATAATAATTAATAAATTAAATTCGTATTGGTGGATGGGATTAGTGAAATTGGTTGTGAATTGGATGATTGTGATTGTTCGTTGTTGTTGTGTTGTGAATTTGACGTCGAACTGATTCGGCGGGTAGGCCGATAAACAAAAGAGACGCTGCCCGATTTTCGGGAAATTAATTCCGAAAATACGGGAACGTAACCTGTAATTATCGGAGACGTCGAACGAGGATATACAATTGAATTTTGGAAACCTACTTACGTGACAAGATATTTTATGAATAATCGATGACCCTATTTTTCAAAATGACAAATATACGTATTTTCCGAAATTATATACTGAACCGAGCTTTGAAGGTGCAAGCCATAACTGTTATGTGTATTTCAATAATACATATAAATATAAATTGGATTATGAAATCGTATGGGTAGAATAGGATAGTGAGGTGATGTTAAGTGAAGCGATTATCTAAATTAGAGTATTTTAATTCTGTAGGTCCTAGACGGAAAACTCGAGTATCGACATCGGACTAGGAACGATCTAGTGATTAGACATCGAGATCAACGATGTTCCAATTGAAAGGCATGTGTGTTGAGATCGTAACCAGGATAGGATAGTGGTCTGACGATAAAGCCACATGTTCAAAGAAATCCAAAAGTCAACCGATAATAATGGTTAAAGCTTATTGAGGCAAGTATTCCCGAACTTTCTTTTAAATAATGTAAGTATCCCTAACCTTTCTCCTTAAATACTGCAAATATTTATTCGCTCCTATTCTAAGTTCAGAATAGTTAACTGTTTTATATTTCGCTGCAATTACTCTTATTATGCCAGTTCTTTTCATTATTGTTCCTATAATTCGATTGCTCTCTTGAGCAAATACCCATTCGTTCGGGTTATTTGTGAACCCTGATTTGGGCTATTTTGAAATCAAAATGATTTGATATCAAAATACTCTACGGGCTGGACGGTTACTATTAGGACCAGTGATAAGCTGGATCCTATGGGTCAGGGATAAACCCGACCCTTAGGCCATAGTCGTCTGGGTACCCCATATGTTGGTTGGGTCTATGCAGTTGGGTATAGATCTGCACTGTATCCTGACTGATCAGCAGGTTATAGTGCATATGTTGGTTCTAGTGTCCAGTCTAATTTATTGTTGATCGCCATTAACGGCATTCCTTCCCGAATAGTTCATAATTATGAACTCAAACAGAGATTTGATTCAAAAGGATGAAATATTGAAACGATCACTGTTCTTTTACAGCAAAATGTGATTTATGATTAAAGGCCAGTGAGGGCCGATGTTTTGTTCGCTCAACTATTTAAATATGTAAAGATGTTTTTAAAATCATTCAACAATCGTTTCCAGGAGTTTTCTGATCTGAAACCTGGAAACCATTTATAATACTTGCTGGGCATTTTTGGCTCACTCTTGCTTTGTGAACTCTTATTTCTTTCATTATCAAATAAGGACAAAGTGAATAGCTTTTGATAGACAGCGTAAGTGGGAGATTCCAGCTGAAGAAATTTGGAGATGTCAGAGTGATCAGTACAAGGAAATTAATAGTGAGGTAATGAAATTGTATCTAGACAATGTAAATTTTAGAAGGTTAGATTCTTGTTTCATACTATAACCTGTAAGCGATCCTTATTATGAGAGGTTATCTGTATATTTATTTTAATATACAGGTTTTTATTGTTATTTAAAGTTGTGTAGTGACACCCAATCCTGACCCCGGATTTGGGTTGTTACAAGTTGGTATAAGAGCTACAGGTTATTGGTCACTGAAATAAGAATAGGTGAGAGTAAGATAGGAATGATAGGTCGTACAGGATAGGAAAAACCCTAGGCATACTCAGGTTAAGTTAAGTTGAGTGCGAATTAGGGTTATGTTAGGTCCCAATTTGTTTGTAGAAGGGGGGGTTGAATGCAAACAATACCGTTTCGTCGAATAAAATGCGGAATAAAATTGTGAAACAAAATTCAAGTTAAATAAAACTTTTATTAAACTTGAAAGGTGTTACAACTACGGTATCGATTACAAGGGATTAATCTCAAATCAATTATTACAAATTTAGAATAAATTCGACATGAACTTTTTCTATTTTTGTAATTAAAAGATCAAATGCTAAAAGCGATTTGAGATTAAGTTCTAGGGATTTTAATCCGCTAGATTGATATACAAGAACAAGATAAGTAATTCTAGTGGTTTGGATTTAACATTAACAAACTAGAATATTTGATCTTGAATAAGCAGATGAATGATGAAATATTTTCTTTTGTTTTCTGCTGTGTTTTCTTGTTCTGTATGTGCTGCTCTGTTTTTGCTGAGTAGTCTTTTTATATTGTCTTCTGCTTTCTTTTAATCAATCACAGCCTGAGTTGTTGAACTGGTGTGACAATCTATTTGAGCTTGAAAGACTTTCGGTGAGACAATCTATTAGAGCTAGGAAGACAATTAAAATGAACTAGCAAGACTTTCGGTATGACTATTGATTGTCATACCGATTGTCATAGTAGTACAATTGAAATTGTTTTTCTGAATACATAATTGATTTTAATCTAATTGAAAATTCTATCAATACAATCAACTGAATTAGCAAGACATTCGGTATGACTATCAATTGTCATACCGATTGTCATACTAGTACAATCAGTTGTCTTTTTAGAATTATCACAGATTTTAATCAATTAACATTCTGAAAATCCTCATTATTAATTCTAAATTAATTAATCAATTTAATTCAATTAATCAATAAATTAATCCTTGCAGATTTAATTTATTCTCTTAATTAAATTATATGACTTAATTAATTAATAGTGAATTAATACTATCCCTGAGCAGCATCCATTCTTCTGACAATCTTCTGAAAGTCTCTGAGACTTATGAATCAATTCCGTCACTTCAATGCTGACACTCGATGTACTGTCTGGTTCATGAGTGACTAACTTTCGTGACGTTTCTTCATGTCTTGACTTTGTTGTTCTGATTGAATCCTTGTAATAAATGATACCTTGACGAGATCTCTGTCACTTGATTAAATCCACGATCTTGATTTATATCACTGAGGCATGATCAAATTCTTGAACTTCTTCCAGTGAATCTTCAAGTCTGCAGATGAACAATGTTTCTTTATTCTTTGACAGATGTTACTTTGTGAGATCTCTCTGATGCTTGATCCACTATTTACTTATTACATTCTTATTTGAGTTGAGTTAAATACTCGAATAAACGAGTAGGCTATGACATATGCCTTTCAATCTCCCCCTATTTGCTTGTTAGACAATAACAACAAATACCTAGAGGATAACTCAACTAACAAATAAGAAAAAGATATAAACAGTAATGTAAAGTAAATAGCAGAAAAGTTCTGGATTATATTTAACATTTTCCAGATTCCAAATGAAATTTACAAGTGAATACAAGATAGATGTTCCTCTAGCCTGAACATATAACTACATTAGACTATCTTGATTCATAACGCTCTAATCATATTACATTGAGTTTTGAGCTAATTGACTTTAGTTGTCTTCTCTTCTGACTTCACCTTCTTCTAAATCTTGAAGCAATTCCTTGTCAAAGATACGATCTTTTTCTGAAGTGAAGCTTGCAGGTCTGACTGGTTAAACTCCAACTGTCTTCAACTTATTCTTGAGTTGATTGTACCTTTTAACATTCTTCTCACAATAAGCTTGAATCAAGTCAGCAGCTTGAGTCTTCAACATGGATGAATATCCAGCAGTTCTCAAATGATGTTCCATCCAGACCAGATGCTTAGCTGAGTAGTCTTTAAGAGATTGTACATCTAGCTGACAGATTTGAAGACAATCAGACTTAAAGAATCTCACCTGATGAGGATTGTTGACCACTTGAGGACTAGCCCTGCTGGCAAACTCTTTAAGCCTTTCCCGAAGAACTTCATTCAACTCTGAGCTTCTTTTCACTTTGTTTAAAAGAACCCAAATCTCTGACAACGAACGATTCTCAAATAGATGAAGTGACACTTTGAATGATCCTTCACTCTGACAATATACAAAAATGCTCATCTCATTTAGGGATCTATCAAAAGCAGCTGTGATCCTTGAGACTTCAGTCTTGATAGCATTCATGTACATGTCATTGTTAGGATTTGAGATTTCCAGCTTGTCAAGAAGATGTAAGAACTGCCTATCATTGTTAGTGCATAGCTGAGGCATATCGAGTACTCTCCTAGCTTCATCCCACTTTCCACCAATCTTCAGTCTGACATCTCTTCTCCTTTCTTGAGCTTTAATGTCATGAAGACGTTGCTTTTGAAGAGTTTCTGTTCTTTGTATGTCTTTTCTCCTATCAATGATCTGTGAGACCTTCTTGAGTTCAGCTTCTTTTCTTTGCATCTCTGACTGCTCTTTCTGAAATTCTTTCTCAAACCTAGGATCCACTGTATCTTCTTCTTCCCAATCTTCAAAATCACTTTCTTCTTCAGCTTCAAATAACCCATCTTTATCTTCCTGAACTGGTTCAGTGGGAATGTCAAAAATATCGAAGTCATCCTGTTCTCCACTGTAGTAGGCATCATCAGCCTTTCCTTTATCTCCAGCAGAAGTATCTTTTTCTTTCCCTTTGGAACTACTCCCTTTCTTCTCCCCCTTAGTTGAGGGATCCTCTACTGACTTTCCTTTGAAACCTCCACCACTTCCAGAGCCTGATCCTCCACCAGACGGTCCTTCAAAATAAGCTCTTTGTTCTTCATTAGGGCAATGAGAATTCTTGATCATGTAATATAAGTGCTTCATGCCTTCATTTAGATGTTCCATGCCCGTCTCTATCTTTAGAAATCTTGAGTTGTCCAGTGAATGATTCATCTCAACGAGGTCTTCAAGAGAAGTCATTCTTGTATGTAGGGAGCAGAAGTTGGATATGTCATCAGCTGATAAATTTGGAGTGTCCTGAATAGAATTGAGCTTTGGTATTACAGTAGTCTTTAAATCTGAGATGTCATTCCTTATGATTGCAAGCTGATTGTTGACAGAGGTGGAAGAAGAAGACCGTTCAACCACTTGTGCTTTGAATGCTTGAGCTTCAGCTTGACTTTTAGCAAGTTCTTCTTTCAGGGCAGCAATCTGAGCTAACAGGTTGACAGTATCAGTGTCTGTGTGTGCTCTCACCTGAAGTTCACTCGTATTTGGTTCACTCATCTCACGTGCATGTGTTTCTCTCAATATGATTGCTCGTGAGGAGTCTTCCAATTGCTGTTCTTGTGTACCTGCATTAAAAATCACCCTAGCCTCTTCAAGAGAGGTCAGTGGTGGTGCAATGGGAATTCGCGAGTCCCGATCCTCAGTCAATGCTATCAAATCTTTTGGAATAGATGTCTGAATTGCTTCAGTGATAGATTGACCGAGTTGCCCTCCACTTTCTCCAGATAAATCTGCGAGTGGAGAATCCCATAAGGGAGCCAGAGTTGTTGGATCTGGGAGGGGAGAAAATGACTCTATTAAAGATGGCGGAGAGTCAGATTTTCCCTCTGAAGCATGTGACTGCTCTTCTGCCGTAACTATGGCAGGCACTGTAACCGACTCTACGTGCACTCCTCGCTGGGTGTCCTGAGTATTATCTGGGGAAGTGTATGGTTCCATTGTGAGTAATGGAATTGTGCTTGACTCAGTACAAGATGCCATGGCCCGATGGCGAATTTCAATAGATGCATCCTGTTGAGAGAATGCCTCTAGTAACTGTTCATTGGCCATTTCAAAGTCCATGTCCTGTTGGGAGGACAAGGATGGGCTTTCAGATGCCTCAGAATAGGTTTTTCTTTTCTTAGGAGGAGGCAGAGCTGAGGGTTCACTCATATTTGACATTGTACTACTTCCTAGTAATCTTCTGGGTAACATTTTAGACAGTGGGGGAGAGGGTGAGATAGAATGAGACTCTGTGTTTGGCTCTATGACCTGGGATTGAAGCTGTGGTTCTACAACTTCATGGTCAGCCCTATCAACCACTGAGGGTCTGTTAACAGAAGTAGGAAGAGAGTGAGAGTGAGAGTGAGGAGTTACTACCTGTAATGGAAGAGCCTGGGTGGCTTGAACCACTGGAGGTTGAGGTTGCTGTTCATGGCCGGGAAGATTAAAAATAGGCAAGGGAATATAATTGGCCATGAAAGCAGATACAAGTACTGGTACTTGCATAAATTTGAAGGTTGTGTCTTGGCGAGTGTAAATCTTTTTGCTAACTGGTGGGGGTTCGGTTACAGCAGAGTTAGCAAAAAGTGCTTTGTGTTCAGGGGTGAGTAGATGATCTGCTATGAGCATAAGAAAACGAGCATAGTAACATGATACCCTACGATTTGTAGAATGATCACGTAAAGCAGAAGTTAGACGTCTCAAGAGAATGGGAAAAAGTAGTTTGCCAAAATTGATTCTTTGATTGAAAACAACCGCAAGACCAATATACTGCAGGGTGGAAGTAATGTTATGAAAATTAGATTTTGTGCAGTTGGCAAACACTTTGGAAAGTGTATCGAAGAATATATCCCATTCAGACACCAAATTTGATTTAGAAAGTTTGGTTAAATTGATCACCCCCTGATAGTGAATAGCATTGAAAAAAATTTGTGATATCAATTTCATAGGGTAAATTACAGAAATTGTCTAGTGGAAAATTTAACGCACGATTGACGACTGTTTCATCAACTACATACTGTGTGTTTGCGATGGTGAATGAAAAAGATTTTGAATCATCGGCCACAGTAGAAGTTGTGCAAATCAGTCTAAGTAGATCGACGTTTAAAATCACATTTGATTTAATAGCAGAGCTAACAATCGAATGATCATTTAAAAATCTAATCCAAGGCTTAAATTTTTCAACATCACATTTTTCCGGATTGAAATAACCAACTTGATTATGCGCGACAATTTGGAAATTGAGAGCCATTTTTTTATATAAATAATAATAAGACACAAGCTTTTCAGAATTTTAAGAATAATATTAAGAAAATTCGAATTAATTAAATTAATTTAATAATTCGAATTAAATTAATTATAATCGAAAAATTTAGACAGAAATGTATCTCATTAAAATTCTTAAATCACTAACACAGTTTTGACACACCAAAAGACACAAATAAGAAATTAAAATTAAAATGGAATTTGAAGGGGCAAACTGATTTTAATTTGATTTTTGCGTTTTTTTTTATAATAACTTTTATTTTTCAGAAAATTCAACAGCACTTCTTTATGTATATACTTATATGTATATATCACTAAAGTGATGATTAAGTTTGCTGAGTAAAAACTCGAGCAATGAAATAACAGGTTTTTTTGGTTTGGTTCTTGTTCGAGGAGAGAGAAGAGAGAAAAAGAGAGTGAAAAACTGTTCAAAATTCTTGAAAATGAACTGTTATGTTGAAAATGATTTAACATAACACAGCAAAAGCCTTATATAACAGCTGGTATGACAATCAGGGATTGTCATACCGATTGTCATACCAGGCAAAAGAAGGAAAAGAAACAAATAAAAATAAACAACTGGTATGACAATCTGATAGTCATACCGATTGTCATACCAGTACAAAATAAAAAAATATAATTCTGATATTAATTTTATTACTGGCATGACAATCAATAGTCCTACCGATTGTCTTGCCAGTTATAAAATTAATCTGATATTAAAATAAGCAATCAATATTACTAAAATGACTTTCAGCAAGACAATTTCAATTGTCTTGCCGATTGTCTTTCTAGAATAAGATAAAATAAGCATTAACAGATTTATATTTACATGTTTACTGAAATGATTTTCAGCAAGACAATTTTAATTGTCTTGCCGATTGTCTTTGCAGTAGAAAAACAAAATGAATATGTACAGACAACTATTAATGTACTGAAACTTTATTACAAAATAGTAAAACTGAAATAAATACTTAAAATTTTTACAGAAAATAAAGACAATATTTCAGAATTAATTATTTTTATTCCAAAAATAGATTTCTGTTGAATTTTAGCAAATAAAATTCATAGAAAAATATTTTTAGAGGAAATAAAATATTCTGAGATATTTTAAATTAACAAGTAGAGTAAATAACATAGATAAGATAATATATATTACATAGAAATAAGCAAGAAATATGATAAAATGATAAAATAAATTTGCAAATGAATTTTTCATTTATGAAAAATTCATTTGTAAATTCATTCAAGAACAGATTCCAGATATTAATTAAATTAATCACAAAAACTATTTAACATGCCCAATTTACCAACTAATCTGGTAAATGTGGATTCGTCAAGTGGTTTAGTGAAAATATCTGCTATTTGTTCTTCTGTTGGAACAAAAAATAGTTCAACAGTACCATTCATGACGTGCTCTCTAATAAAATGATACCTGATGTCAATGTGCTTTGTCCTCGAGTGCTGCACAGGGTTGTTGGTGATGGCTATTGCACTTGTGTTGTCACATAAAATAGGAATCTTGTTCAATACAGAGCCATAGTCTCGTAGTTGATTCCTAATCCACAAGATCTGAGCACAGCAGCTTCCAGCAGCAATATATTCAGCCTCGGCCGTTGAGTTGGAAACTGTTTGCTGTTTCTTGCTGTACCATGAGACTAGCCTGCTTCCTAAGAATTGACAACTTCCTGAGGTGCTTTTCCTATCAACAACACTTCCTGCATAATCTGAATCTGTATATCCGACAAGGTTAAAACCAGATTCTTTAGGGTACCAAATACCTAGATTTGGTGTTCCCTTAAGATATCTTAAGATTCGTTTAACAGCAACGAGATGAATATCTCTAGGATCCGCTTGGAACCTTGCACATAGGCATGTAGCATACATAATATCTGGTCTACTTGCAGTAAGATAGAGTAACGAGCCAATCATACCTCTGTAGCTTGTGACATCTACCTTAATGGAGTTTTCACATGGTCCAAGCTTGACAGCTGTAGTTGATGGAGTCCTTGCTGATGCAGAATCCTCTAGATTGTATTTTTTGAGGAGTTCCTTGAGATACTTGGATTGACAAATAAATGTTCCATCTAACCTTTGATTTACTTGTAATCCAAGAAAGAACTTCAGCTCTCCCATCATGCTCATTTCAAACTTGCTGTGCATTAACTTAGCAAATCTCTTACAGAGATTATCATTAGTAGACCCAAATATTATATCATCCACATAGACTTGGACTAATATAGTATCATTCTTATGTTTTTTAGAAAAGAGAGTTTTGTCTATGACACCTCTAATAAAGCTATTTTCAATAAGAAATTCAGAGAGAGTGTCATACCATTTTCTTGGTGACTGTTTTAGCCCATAGATAGCCTTGAAAAGAAAGAAGACAAAATCCATATGATCTGGATCTTCAAAACCAGGAGGTTGCTCTACATATACCTCTTCATCCAGCTTTCCATTCAGAAAGGCGCTCTTGACATCCATTTGATAAACTTTAAAGTTTGAAAATGCTGCGAATGCCAGAAATATCCTGATGGCCTCAAGTCTAGCCACTGGAGCATAGGTTTCATCATAATCAATACCTTCAGCTTGAGAATACCCTTTAGCTACCAGTCTTGCCTTGTTTCTTGTAACCACACCATCTTCATCTAGTTTATTCCTGAATACCCACCTTGTACCAACAGCTTTCTTGTGTACAGGTCTAGGTACCAGTTTCCAGACTTGTTGACTTTCAAACTGATTGAGTTCATCTTGCATAGCAATCACCCAATCTGGATCAGTTAGTGCTTCTTCAATTTTCTTAGGTTCCATCTCAGAAAGAAATCCTGAGAACAGACACTCATTTTGAGTAGCACGTCTAGTTCTGACTCCAACATCTGGATCACCAATAATCAACTCAAAAGGGTGAGCTTTATTCCAGACAGTCTGTCTTGGAAGATTTGATCTTGATGATTCGCCTTGAAATTCATTGTGATGTTGTGTCCTACTAGATGATCCTTCAGCATCTCCCCCTGAGTTGTTGCCATGTTGACTTGAAGATTCTCCGTCAGTAGTAGTGGTATCTCCATTGTTTCCAGAGTTTCCATCACTATTACCTTGAGTATTATCAGGATTAACAGGTTCTTCAACTGCAACAACCTCAGGTTCTTGACCATGTTCTGACTCTGAATCTGACGTATCATCAAACTTCAGTTTCTCAGAAGGATCTTCAGTTTGGATACTAGGGAGTTTAGTGTCATCAAATGTAACATTGACACTTTCAGTTACTTTGTGTTGATCAATGATATACACTCTATATGATCTTCTTCCATATCCAACAAAAATACCCTCATATGCCTTTGCCTCGAACTTACCACGACGATCATCTCCATCCTTGAGCACGAAGCATCTGGCACCAAATACATGAAAGTATTTGATAGAAGGTTTCTGTTCATTCAAAATCTCATAAGGAGTTTTCATGAAGTCTTTGTTGATTAGAGTTCGATTCTGAGTATAACATGCAGTATTGACAGCTTCAGCCCAAAAGTACATTGGAAGACCTGATTCATTTAACATCGTTCTTGCAGCTTCAATCAATGTACGATTCTTCCTTTCTACCACTCCATTTTGCTGAGGGGTTCTAGGAGCTGAAAATTGTCTGGTAATCCCTTTGTCTGTACAGAATCCATTTAGAAGTGCATTCTTGAATTCTGTTCCATTATCTGACCTTATTGCTCTAACAGGGACGTTAGAATCTAACTCAATCATCTTGATATGATCAATCACAACTTGTGGTGTTTCATCCTTAGAGTGAAGAAATAAAACCCACGTATACTTGGAATAGTCATCAACTATCACAAGACAGTAACACTTCTTTGACATAGAAAGGATATTAACTGGACCAAATAAATCCATGTGCAATAATTGCAGAACACCAGTTATGGAAGATGTGTCAGTGCCTTTGTGACTTGCTTTCTTTGACTTTCCTTTCTGGCAAGCCTCACATAGTCCTTCTGGAGAGAATTCCAGCTGAGGCAGACCTCTTACCAATTCTCTTTTGACAAGAGAATTCATTGTCTTGAAATTGAGATGGGAAAGTCTCTTGTGCCATAGCCAACTCTCATTTGACGATGCTTTTGCATAGAAACAATTGACTTCAAGATTGCTTCCAGAGTTCATGTCAGCTACGAACAGATTTCCTTTCCGTATTCCCATTAAGGAGGGTTTTTCACTTTTCTTGTGCAGAATCTGACACTTCAGCTTGTCGAATAAAACATTGTAGCCGTTGTCACAGAACTGACTAATGCTAAGCAGATTGTGTTCAAGTCCTTGCACAAGATATACATTTTCAATGATAACATTTCCAGCTTGCAAACAGCCATATCCCTCCGTTAAACCTTTGCTGTTATCTCCAAAGGTAACCACTGGGCCAGCTTTCTCAACCACATTTGATAGCAGGGCTCTATCTCCGGTCATATGTCTTGACGATCCACTGTCAAGAATCCACACTACCGGTTGTACCTGTTTAATGCCCTGCAATACAAATGGATTAGAACTTCTTCGGAACCCAAGCTTGGCTGGGTCCGGCATACTTGTAAAATTGGCCTTTATCAGGCAAAACAACATTCTTAATTTCACTATTCTCAACATTCTCAATGACTGAACATTTGACCTTTAAAATAGCCTTATCAGATTTATGTTTAGGCTTAGGCACAAATGTCTCCTTTCTAGCTTTAGGAGGACTAGCAGTCTTAGACCTATCATGCTTTCTATTATTCACATGCTGACGAGGAGTAGTCTTATCATTAGAAGCATGCTTACCATTAAAATAAGCAAACAACAGATTAAAAGCACAAGACATACAATCAGGAACACCACATGCTTTATGAGAAGGATTAACAATAGGCAACTTATGCATGGTAGACATGGCATTTGTGCTATCCAACTCATGTGTGTCTGAGTTAGTCTCAGTTGCTTTCACAACCTTGACTGGAACTTTTGACACACTTGACTTGGAGACAGCTTTCCCATTAGCATTATCTTCAGCACGGATTTCTTCTTGAATAATAAAAGAGGTCTCATCAAATGGTTCAGCAATTGATTCCTTATAGAGGGGTTCATCAACACCCTTAAGCACATGTGGTACTTCCCTGCCTTTAGCACATACATGAGGAGGGGAGTTTATGCCTAATTTTCCAATAGCAGCATTGTAATCATAACCTATTCCATGTGTTTGATTAACAGCTTGCTTATTGTAAAACTCTTTGGACTTCGAACAAGAATTAAAGTAAGCTTTAACCTTAGCCTCAAGACCGGTGATCTTGTCTTTGAGAATAGTTTCGAGTTGTCTATAACAGTCAACTCTATTCTCTAGAAAAGATACTTGGTCTTTAAGTTTATCTTGATTAATGTGCACAAGTCTTAATTCATTGACCTCTTTCTCAAGGTCTTTGATTTGTTGATTTAACAATTCATTATCACGACGAGCACAATCTAAGTTACCTCTTAGATGATAAACCATTTCAGCATCAGAAAGTTTTACCTCTTTTCTTGACGATGAGGTGCTTGCATCACTAGCCATGAGAGCAAGATTCCCAACTTCTTCGTCTTCACTGTCAGTATCATCCCAACTTCTTCCCTTTGCCAGGTACGCCCTTTCAGATTTACTCTTCTGATTAGAATCATAAGAGTTCTTCCTTGCTTGTTTTGGCTTCCTGCATTCTGTGGCAAAGTGTCCCAACTCATTACAGTTGAAGCATCGAATGGTGCTTCGATCAACCATCCCTGTTTTATACCCACCACTGCTGGTGTTAGAGGATGAAGATCCACCTTTCTGGAATCTGTTGTAGTTGGACTTGTACTTGAACTTGGGATTCCTTTTGAATCTGACATTTGAGAATCTCTTGACAATCAGGGCCATTGACTCATCCTCCAATTGCTCCAGTTCTTCCAAGGAATAATAATCATCTCCTGATTGATTTGTAGTAGGTGAATCAAATTCTGCTACTATCACATTATCTTCAACCTTGGAAGACTGTACCATTCTATCTGACTGTTGAGATTGTTGTTGATATAGTGGTTGTTGTTGTTGTTCATCAGCTACCAGAGCAGTAGACGTGCTGACCACTCTTCCTTTCCCGTAAACTTCCTTCTGCTGAATCTGCTCCAACTCATAAGTCTTTAACACACCATATAGCCTTTCCAAAGAAATCTCACTCAGATCTCTTGCTTCTCTTATGGCAGTGATTCTATGTTCGAGATGAGTTGGCAGTGTCAAAAGGAACTTTTTATTGACCTCCCTGATGGAATAGTATTTACCATTAATGTTCAGGTTGTTGATCAATGCATTGTACCTCTCAAACACTTCAGTGATTCCTTCTCCTGGATTAGATTTAAAGTATTCATACTCAGAGGTTAGGATTTCTAGTTTGTTCTCCCTAACTTCCTCTGTGCCTTCATTAATAATCTCAATAGTTTCCCAGATATGTTTAGAATCTTTACAATTCATCACATGTCTGTTCATTAGGGGATTAAGGGAATCTACTAAGATTAATTGAAGGCTAGCATCCAGGGAAGCTTCTTCTATTTCAGCAGGAGAGAAGTCCTCAGGATCCTTCACATAAGTTCTCGCTTTGGTGATCACCACATCATTCTCTATTACCTCTGGTTCAATAACCATAGGAATTTTTGGACCCTTCTTCAACACTTGCAAATATTTGGGATTAGCAACCTGTAAAAACAGTAGCATCTTCTTCTTCCACATCACATAATTTTCTTTATCGAAAAGTGGAATTTTAACGGTTCCAACTTTTTGTGTAGTCATTATAAATTTTTGAGTGAATAAAAATTCAAGAAGTGAAAGAAACACAAAAGTCTAGGATCTTGATTTGTACGTTAATCAGAAGGCTCTGATACCAATTGTTAGGTCCCAATTTGTTTGTAGAAGGGGGGGTTGAATGCAAACAATACCGTTTCGTCGAATAAAATGCGGAATAAAATTGTGAAACAAAATTCAAGTTAAATAAAACTTTTGTTAAACTTGAAAGGTGTTACAACTACGGTATCGATTACAAGGGATTAATCTCAAATCAATTATTACAAATTTAGAATAAATTCGACATGAACTTTTTCTATTTTTGTAATTAAAAGATCAAATGCTAAAAGCGATTTGAGATTAAGTTCTAGGGATTTTAATCCGCTAGATTGATATACAAGAACAAGATAAGTAATTCTAGTGGTTTGGATTTAACATTAACAAACTAGAATATTTGATCTTGAATAAGCAGATGAATGATGAAATATTTTCTTTTGTTTTCTGCTGTGTTTTCTTGTTCTGTATGTGCTGCTCTGTTTTTGCTGAGTAGTCTTTTTATATTGTCTTCTGCTTTCTTTTAATCAATCACAGCCTGAGTTGTTGAACTGGTGTGACAATCTATTTGAGCTTGAAAGACTTTCGGTGAGACAATCTATTAGAGCTAGGAAGACAATTAAAATGAACTAGCAAGACTTTCGGTATGACTATTGATTGTCATACCGATTGTCATAGTAGTACAATTGAAATTGTTTTTCTGAATACATAATTGATTTTAATCTAATTGAAAATTCTATCAATACAATCAACTGAATTAGCAAGACATTCGGTATGACTATCAATTGTCATACCGATTGTCATACTAGTACAATCAGTTGTCTTTTTAGAATTATCACAGATTTTAATCAATTAACATTCTGAAAATCCTCATTATTAATTCTAAATTAATTAATCAATTTAATTCAATTAATCAATAAATTAATCCTTGCAGATTTAATTTATTCTCTTAATTAAATTATATGACTTAATTAATTAATAGTGAATTAATACTATCCCTGAGCAGCATCCATTCTTCTGACAATCTTCTGAAAGTCTCTGAGACTTATGAATCAATTCCGTCACTTCAATGCTGACACTCGATGTACTGTCTGGTTCATGAGTGACTAACTTTCGTGACGTTTCTTCATGTCTTGACTTTGTTGTTCTGATTGAATCCTTGTAATAAATGATACCTTGACGAGATCTCTGTCACTTGATTAAATCCACGATCTTGATTTATATCACTGAGGCATGATCAAATTCTTGAACTTCTTCCAGTGAATCTTCAAGTCTGCAGATGAACAATGTTTCTTTATTCTTTGACAGATGTTACTTTGTGAGATCTCTCTGATGCTTGATCCACTATTTACTTATTACATTCTTATTTGAGTTGAGTTAAATACTCGAATAAACGAGTAGGCTATGACATATGCCTTTCAGGTTAGCAGATCTGATCTGGAGTTAGTAAGATAGGATTGCTGAGAAAGTGTAAGGTGAATGTCGCAACGCTATAGGTATATTGAATTCTTAGATCCTACAGTAATGAGGAATCGACATATCGGCGGAGATTGGGTATGTTATCCTACTTTTCATGTGGTTTTGAAGAAAATGCGATTGATTCTGGTGAGGATTTGTGAGTATTAGTACGATTTAACTTAGGCATTAGGACGAGTTCCATGTCGAAGGTAACCAGTTGATGGAAGCTGATGAAGAACTAGCGTTACGCGTCTCGAAGGCACCACCGTTGCGAGAAGATTCTTATCACCTATCGGGAGCTGTGCGGGGAATGATATCTACCTTATTAGGTATAGGTAAGACTAGCAAGAAGATGCAACCCTATCCACAGACAGAACATCGAATCGCATGCGTGATTGCAAGCATAACGTCAAGGACAACGACAAGAATGTCAAAGACAGTACTAGATGTCAGCGTTACGGTGGAGTTTCAAATAAAATGATATACGACAGTAAATGAAGCTTCATCAATCAATAAGTGCGAGCAGCATCCAAGGAAAAGTAGAAGAAGTACCAAAGTGGAGAGACCCTTATATGGGCATTCTTTTAGTTATACATTTCATTGGTAAATCAGGAAAATAGCAAGTAACTTATATAGTAATGACGACCAAATATTTGATTTTCAAAACTTTAAAAAATGAGATTTTGGAATAGATTTCCTTAATCAATTTTCAAAAGATTTTGCATGAAATAAGTTTTATAATTTGGTTGTCGAGGTACTACTTAAGTTCTTGTTATTATAAACAGAAAATGACCTAAAAAGAAGAATGAAATTAGATTCAGTGTTGTTAATTCAAAGGGCCAAGTAGACCCACCAGCAGGGAGAAGGTTTAAGGTTTACTGTGAAAAATGAAAGTAAACGTTGTTTAATAAAATTAATAATTGAATCAACATATTAAAATATTATTTACCCCAGTTTATAAAATTATTAAAATTTAACAAGATTCGTGATTCGAATGAACGAAGGATGATTGAAGGAAATGGCAGAATCTTCTAGATGCTGGAAGAAGAATCATATTTTAACGACGAAATTGAGGCGTTGTGTGAGCGATGGTTATTTTACGCGGGATAAATGGAATCCGAAGCAGTGGTTATAAATTTTGTAGGAACGCAATTATGATCAAATCATTAAAGCATTTAAGGTGACGGCATTTCCAGACATCATTTCGAAGCAATGATGTGACTTAAACCATAAACCGATATCTGAACGATCCTGAAGGCAGATGTAGGCGAAGCATGGAAGGTGATCAACATTGACATTCTTTCTTCTAATATGATAGTATACGTTTTCTTGATTCTTGAATGCGACTGGAAGCAATGATTATAAATTTTGTAAGGACGCGATATGATCGAATTATTAAAACTTTGAATATGGAGGCATTTCCAGAAGACATTCCGAAGTTATAACGTGACCTATACGGTGAATCTCTCATCCGAATGGTTCCGGAAGGTATACGTAAGTGAAGAGTGGAAGGTGATTAGCACTAACATTCTTTCCTCTAATACGACAACATATGTTTATCTTGATCCGTGAATACGTATGAGCTCTTCTGTTGATAAATCATAGGAGATGAAAATGAAAGAAAATTTCTTGTATTCCTTCTGAATTGTTTCTCTTCTCAAATTCTTGATTCCTGATTGAGACAACAGTGTTGTAATATGACGCTTTGTCGAAGTGAAGAAGAGTCGGGTGGGACACCACCTAATCATGTGATGTATGCCATATAGTATGAAAGACTGGTCATCTTGAGTACGAATGTGGTTGTCTCATTCATATCCAAATTATCACTCATTCTTCTTCCTTCAATTTATTAACTTACAGATTCTTCCAACTGTTTGTTGCATTGTTATTCCTTATCCTTCTTTTCATTCAAAATCCTATTCACACACTCTTCTTTTGCGTAGAGTTTGTTCTCTGACGATTTCAAATGAATGAAATAGTGTGATACGTGGAACCATACAACGAACATAGATGCGACTGCAAAATGATAAATGGTGGACATCTGTGAGCAAGGAAAAATGGATACACCAATAAATATTGACAATGCGAAGATATCAAGTCAGACAGTTGTTCTTGCTACAAGGATCTCATCAGTATGGTAGATTACGTTAACGCGTTGCACTTTAAATTAGAAGACTTCGACAAGAAAAAATGAATCATTAGTGAATCGTAATAAATAGATTAATTACA
This sequence comes from Apium graveolens, assembly GCF_009905375.1. NCBI lineage: Eukaryota > Viridiplantae > Streptophyta > Magnoliopsida > Apiales > Apiaceae > Apium > Apium graveolens. The sequence goes on from NC_133654.1 coordinate 224,424,462, forward strand.
AAATAAGGAAGTAAAGTTGTGTGCGTCAGACGGAGCAAACGAGTATCGGGACGACGATCAAAGATCAATGAAATTTTGAACAATGATTCTGACATGCAATTACTATGTGAAACATCCCTTCATCGCGGAAAGATATTTGTCGTGAAGATTCAAGATGGAAGAAATCTTAAATGTAATCGAACTTCGAACATGCTCTTCAAGAAATTGTGAGGTTCTCTAACTTGTATAAATAAGTGATGGTGAATTCAATGCTCATACCCGGGTCAGTGGCGAGAGTTTGATACGGAACCCTAAGTAGAGATGAAGCAATGGTGACTCGACTGTGAAACCTTTTAAGAAATAACGATATAATGATTAAGTTTCCACCAGATTGCGACGATAGTAATGAAAACCGTGCATGGTTATTAAAAGATATATGATATGCCAGACAGGTGCTGATTAAGATGATAAAATGTGAATTGTGGAAAAATTGATGATTTTGGTTAATGAAAGTGAGTGGATATGAATGTGGATGATCGGGTTGATTGATGGTGTCGGCTTGAGTCCGACTGGTAGACAATGGTATAGGGGAATTGCTGCCCAAATTTTCGGAAATTACTCTGTATTCAAGAATAATGAAGTAAATGGTCGTTTTCATCAGTACTCCAAATGACTGCGATCTCGGTTCTTGAAAAAGTTGTTATGACCAAACCGACTTTATATAACTGGTCTTTGATTCCAGTTAACTAGTCAGTACTTGGTTTAAGGGATCAGTTAATGGAATTAATTGATCAACTGTACCAACTAATGGTTAGTTAAATGGAAATCGATTCCAATTAGATTGAGTTAAGCTCTAACATGTTTTCAAATCCGAAATCAAAGCAATTAGCAATTTGGAGGAAGCAATGGCGTTAGCAGAAGTGGAAATTTAGTAAAAGTAGTGTGATATTGCTGCAAGCCTGTGCAAGATTTTATCTAGAGGAATACGCCTTTTCAATAGACAAAAGGAACAGAAAGTTATTGGTTCATGCTAGTAAGAAGAATATTTCAAGACCTGAAGGTATGAGATAAAGCAAAGAGATTATATCATCTGCAATAGCGTTCCAGGAAGGACTTGGATGTATACCCATATTGAATGATGAATTAATGGAAGATTTGAATGTACACTTCTTTTGAACGGCGATTGAATGAAAGTTGCTGTAAAATAACGGAAAGCTCGCAAATTGAAGCATCTAAGATAAGATGGAGACTGATGCAGTCCGCATGTGAACTCAAGGAAAAGAGATGTTGACCAACGAGGTGAAGTCAAATACGTGATCTGTGATGAGTTAAGCAAGGTTAAGAAAATAGCTGCCAATGAAATTCAATAATTTTGTTAGGAAGAATTTAAACATTATAAATAAAAACCTTCATTCCAGTGTGAACTCCAGAAATGACCTATCCAATAATAAACAGATTAATATTATTAAGAAAAAGAAATTCGTTATGTTTAAAAGAGATAATGAATAATAAGAATGGAGAAATAATGAAGAAAAGAAGTGGAATCAAAAGGATGATAAGGAAATTTATAAAATAATCCAGGAAATATGCAAGTGGAAAACGTCGGTTGTGCCCGAACTGTTAGAAGAATGAGGTGAAACGTCGATAGTTGGAGATAGGAATTCATTCCAAAAATGCGTGTAAACAGGGATGATTAAACAAAGGTATTGATGGCGAACTGCTAGAGACGAACGTTGCAATAAATCACATGTCGGAATTCTTTAAAATTAAAATGAAGTCCCGGAGGTTCAAGTGAATGATTTGCCAAGGTTACCTCGGGGAATGAGGTAGGAATTTCTCGTCGGATTCTGCACCGAGTTAAGCTGGTGTCAAAAGCCCTGCATCGTAAAACTTAATAGGAATGAACTAATGAATGAAGGAAAAACTTCAGAAATATGGAATAAAAGAATAATGAAATAAAGATTGTTTTGCGCTGTGCACAAAAGTGATCATAAGAAAAAGAGAAATGGAGGTATAAAATTACGCATTGACCATCAAAAATTATAAACTTGATGTCACCCTAAAAGCGGTGTTTGGAGTAAGGTATGGGTAGCATGAGTTCCAGTGATATGATGTACCTGTCATTTCCGAGGGTTAAACGAGCATAGTGTACCAGGAGTGTTTAGATAGTGTAATTGTATTTATTGATAACATCCTCACTAATTCAAGGACTAAAGAAGACCAAGTGAAATGTTGGAGGATATGCATGCGGAAGGTTGAACAGTAACAGCTGCGTTCTAAGCTTTGAAGGTGTGAACTCTGGTCATAATGGATTATGAGCTACGATTGCTTGGTTAACTACCAACCAGGAAACGTCCATTTAGGAACAGATGTTTTAAATAAAAAGAAAAGAGTGAATACCATTAAGATTATTGGGAAATGGTTGAAAGAATTGAAAAGGGTGGAAATTAAAGAATAGGTTTTGATCCGTCTTCTGGGTTATGCCAATACTTACTTTGTTGTTAGATATCAAAAGTGGTATTAATACAGATGATTGATGTTGACTTCAGTATGGGACGTCGTGAGCATCAAAGTTCATATTGATATCTAAATTGATATAACGACAAAATGAGTATTAGTACCAAGAGACCGGATTTTGAATAAAGCCCTAATTCATTCTGTTCCAAATTAATGTACTTTCTTTCAGATAGTAAGGGATTTTTGCTTGGTGAAGCTACTTGACAGTGATTGAAAAGAAATAGAGGTATGCTTCCAAATGGTGAGTAGATGCAATTAACGAGATGTTCCTTTTTAGTTTTGCATAAATGTAGAACATTCCGAAGCACCAGACGTCATGAGCTCCGGATATCGGGTGCAGACGAATAGAAAATGCAAGAAATCGATTAAAGATTCTCGAATACGATTGAAAACGATCATGGGTTAGGCTAATCGAAGAGAAAGAGGTCTGAAACGTAAAGTAGAACAGTTAGTGAAAATAGAAATTTCATGAACACAAACTATAGAACTAGAAAGAAAAGAAGGTTAATGTAAATTAAGTTAGTCCTTTGAAACGGTGAGATAGATAGAACGTTTGTGAATGAGTTGGTCTTGTTGTCACAGGTATAACGAGTTTATAAGACATTCATGTGTATGACTACGAAAATTAATTTAACTCCAAATATATGAAGTAAAGATTGAGATAGGGGTTGCATGAGCACCTGATAGATTTGATGACGATAAAAGACCATTGAGTTGTGATTAAGGTGATGAGAACTGAGAAATTTTAAGTAAGATACACGAAATGTATCAGTGTCTGTTCCTTAGCATTATTTTGAGGACAGAATCCCTTTAAGGGGGAAGGATGTAACGTCTGGGAAATATTATGTAATTATTTTATCAATAAATAATTATTGTATGATTTTTATGTGAATTTTGGTGAATTATTTGATGATGGATAATAATATTTGGATGTTTATTTTTGATAAAAATTGAGATATTTTAATTTACAATTATCCAGAATTAAATCTAGATAATTTTGATATTTTTCTGGTAATTTTTGGATTATCATATGATTTTATAAGGATTTATAGAATTAATAATGATTATTTTTACTTAATTATAAAATTACTTTTTAGAATCGGAAATCGTCACACTTCAATCGTTTTTGCGTTTTTACAACCCGAAACTCTTCCGAAACTCCTTCCTAACCTAATCTGATAATTCTGAACACTTTTCATGTTTTGATTTTCTCGATCCGGGGTACGGTTTGACCTGTACGAGTCCCGGTGTGAAATTTTCGATACGCTAATCATTTTATAGATCGATAAAAAATCCGTATTCCCGAAAGGTGAGATATTATTACCTCATTTTCGTATAAAGTATTTTATAAGAGTCTCTATTTTGATAATTATCCAAATTTGGTATTAAAATTGTATCATCTTTTCAGTTACTTAGCGGCTAAGTAACCTAATTTCGGATCTGGTCTGTAAATGTAATTATCGAAATATTAAATAAATAAAATATGCAAAGGTTCTGTTAGCGATGTGTTGCTGTATTGTTAATTATGTTGGATTGGTTGGACGCGAAGATTACTTTTATAAATAATTATCGAGATGTATGCATTTAATTCATTTTAAAGTGACTTTATTGAATATTTATTCTTAAAAATGCTAAAATTGTTTCTAAAATTATTTTTATTATTTTACAATTTTATTTATTATTTTTAGGAGTTTATAAAATTTAGAAATCAATATTTTATTTATGAATTATCTTTAAATGAGATTTCTGATTCCATTTAATTGTAAAATCAATATTTAATTCCAAGATGTTTCAAAAATCCTGAAAATTTTATTTTATTAACTTTTAAATATTTCGAAAATTTAAAATTATTTTGGAAATTTTCTGGCTTTTATTTAACCGCACGTGTATTCGGTAAAATTGTAAAATACGGGTATAATTGATAAATTAAAAATAATTTAAAAATTATGAATATTTTTTTTTGTTAATTTTAATTATTATGAAAATTTTAAAATGCATTTGATTGTTTTCTTCGGTTTAAAATTAACCGTAAATCGATTCGTTATATCGCAATTTTTATACCAATTACGTAGTACTCGTAGTTATTGCTGAGTTTTACCGATTAAATAATGATAAGGCATAACAGATAATAACAAACGGGCTTATCCAATCCCTCTCGTCCCCATCTTTTTTCTTCCCAATCTCTCTCCCTCGAACTCTCTCGGTCTCTCTTCTCTCTTTATCCCGTCTCTCTCTCTCTTTAACCTCTCCCTCTCACCTCTCCTTCCCCGTTTCTTTCTTCCCTTTTCTTGCTCCGGTCGCCGTTGTTCTGTGTTTTTTTGGTAAGCATGGCCGATGTTCTATTTTCCAGTCGGGTGGTTTGGTTCCCTTCTTGCTTATTGTATACATATATATATATACATGTATGTGTATATGTGTGTGCAATCAATTGAGGTTTTTGTGCCGCCTTTATTCTTCCCGTCGCCGCCACCCTTTTGCTTTTCCGGCGAGGGATGTTGTGGCGTGGTCTGCGTTTCTGTGGGCTGCTGCGCGCGTTGCACGTATGTGGCTGTGTCCGTGTGTGATTGTTGTTCTGTGTTGCCTGTATGTTGCGGTTGTTTTGCTAATCTGCCGCCTTTCGCCGGTTTCCGGCGAGATGGCAGTGATGTCGTGTAGGTGCACGCGTGGTTACCATGTTTCCTTTACTCCCGTTACTGCTGTGTTGTATTGATTGAATAATTTGATTTATTCGAATTAAAATTTTGATGATTATTCGACTAACTATTTAATTATTCGAAAGTTATATCGGTGAAATTTGTGTTGGAAACCCGACTTTATCGGGTACCCGCGAATTTTGCCGCCGTCGACGATGAGCCTCGGCGAGCCTGACGGTGGACGGTGATGATTTTTATCTGAGTCCTACATTTATAAATGAAATAAATAAAATTAGTTGAGAAATTAATTTCGAAACGAAATGAAAAATAAGATACGAATAACAATAAATTATAATTAATAAATTAAGTTCGTATTGGTGGATGGGATTAGTGAAATTGGTTGTGAATTGGATGATTGCGATTGTTGGTTGTTGTGTTGTGAATTTGATGTCGAACTGATTCGACGGGTAGGCCGATAAACAAAGGAGACGCTGCCCGATTTTCGGGAAATTAATTCCGAAAATACGGGAACGTAACCTGTAATTATCGGAGACGTCGAACGAGGATATGTAATTGAATTTTGGAAACCTACTTACGTGACAAGATATTTTGTGAATAATCGATTACCCTATTTTTCAAAATGACAAATATACGTATTTTCCGAAATTATATACCGAACTGAGCTTTGAAGGTGCAAGCCATAACTGTTATGTGTATTTCAATAATACATATAAATATAAATTGGATTATGAAATCGTATGGGTAGAATAGGATAGTGAGGTGATGTTAAGCGAAGCGATTATCTAAATTAGAGTATTTTAATTCTGTAGGTCCTAGACGGAAAACCCGAGTATCGACATCGGACTAGGAACGATCTAGTGATTAGACGTCGAGATCAACGAAGTTCCAATTGAAAGGCATGTGTGTTGAGATCGTAACCAGGATAGGATAGTGGTCTGACGATAAAGCCACATGTTCAAATGAATTCAAAAGTCAACTGATAATAATGGTTAAAGCTTATTGAGGCAAGTATTCCCGAACTTTCTTTTAAATACTGCAAGTATTCCTAACCTTTCTCCTTAAATACTGCAAATATTTATTCGCTCCTATTCTAAGTTCAGAATAGTTAACTGTTTTATATTTCACTGCAATTACTCTTATTATGCCAGTTCTTTTCATTATTGTTCCTATAATTCGATTTCTCTCTTGAGCAAATACCCATTCGTTCGAGTTATTTACGAACCCTGATTTGGGCTATTTTGAAATCAAAATAATTTGATATCAAAATACTCTACGGGCTGGACGGTTACTATTAGGACCAGTGATAAGTTGGATCCTATGGGTCAGGGATGAACCGGACCCTTAGGCCATAGTCGCCTGGGTACCCCATATGTTGGTTGGGTCTATGCAGTTGGGTATAGATCTGCACTGTATCCTGACTGATCAGTAGGTTATAGTGCATATATTGGTTCTAGTGTCCATTCTAATTTATTGTTGATTTCCATTAACGGCATTCCTTCCCGAATAGTTCATAATTACGAACTTAAACAGAGATTTGATTCAAAAGGATGAAATATTGAAACGATCACTGTTCTTTTACAGCAAAATGTGATTTATGATTAAAGGCCAGTGAGGGCCGATATTTTGTTCGCTCAACTATTTAAATATGTAAAGATGTTTTTAAAATCATTCAACAATCATTTCCAGGAGTTTTCTGATCTGAAACCTGGAAACCATTTATAATACTTGTTGGGCATTTTTGGCTCACTCTTGCTTTGTGAACTCTTATTTCTTTCAGTATCAAATAAGGACAAAGTGAATAGCTTTTGATAGACATCATAAGTGGGAGATTCCAGCTGAAGAAATTTGGAGATGTCAGAGTGATCAGTAGAAGGAAATTAATAGTGAGGTAATGAAATTGTATCTAGACAATGTAAATTTTAGAAGGTTAGATTCTTGTTTCATACTATAACCTGTAAGCGATCATTATTATGAGGGGTTATCTGTATATTTATTTTAATATACAGGTTTTTATTGTTATTTAAAGTTGTGTAGTGACACCCAATCCTGACCCCGGATTTGGGTTGTTACAATAATAGTCATTTACCGAGGCAAAAACAAAGAGCATAGCAGAGCAGATTTTACATGTGAACTTTTAAGCAAATTTTCGAACCAAAAACACAAGGTAACAACTTGATGGCTACAAGATTTATTCATAACTCATTAATGCACATAACATACTAGCATTTTAAAGCTAAAAACGTGGCATGCATTGCACAAAAACTCAAATTCAAGTCACATAACACATTTGTTCGAAATATCACTTATACTACGACATGCAAGCATTAACTTCAACTTTTAGTGTAAAAATCATAGCATGCAAGGATAGAAAATTTGTAAAAACACATTTTAAAAGATCATAGGTTCTTTAAAAGTCACATGCAAAGCTTCTTTCTTTTTGAAATCAAATAAAACTAACACACAAAGCACAAATACTCATTCGGCTCCTTGGAGTCATTGCCGAATGCTTGAGGCCAAGATCATGGCTTGAAAGTAAAAGCATAACACTTCATCAAGACCATCTCTTACTCAAGTTTTATAAGCCACATTTAGTTAAAATCTAGATTCACAAGAATCAAAGTTAAATCCTTGGCTTTAACTACATGCAACTAAGAAAACTCACCTTAAATGATGATATAGAACCAAGTGAAATTGTCCTTTGCTTAGAGGGGTTGAAAGATGCAGAAGATGAAGAAATGAAAAAGAAAAAAAATGAGAGGGGAGGGGGTTGAAGGTGCAGCCGAGAGAGAGGGAAAGAGAGGGAAGAGAGTGAAGTGATGTTGGTGGAAAAGAAATGATGTGAGTGGAGTGTATAAATTTATTTTTGTCTCACTAAAATGGTAGTGGAGTTTGAACTTACTCTTTTGTCTATTCTCTAATAATAGCCAACTATTGCATACAAGGTTTTATTGGTCTTTTGCTTGGTCAAAAGGAGTTAGTGGGGAGTGAAAGGACAGTCCTACCCGTGGTCTCTATTTGAGGGGAAATTGCATGCAAGCGTATGCTCGTAATTCAATAACTAATAAAAGTATAATTTAAAAGAATGATTTTTAGTAATTAAAATACAAATACATAATTCACCAAATAAATACCATAAATACTATGAGATTTTAGAAATTTAATAAAATTATTTAAAAAAAAAATCGAACAAAATTTTATATTAAAATATTTTTTCACATATTATTATACTAACAAATAAATTATGAAAATTACACTGAACACATTATAAATTACACAAATAATTGTATGTAAATTTATTATATTCCACAATACTAAAATAAAAATTTATCTCCTAATCGCAACTAATCAAATATTACTAACTTGCGAGAAATCTCTATTATTTACTAATCGCGTAGCGAAAATCTTACTCGCGTACGGAATTTACACGCTTAAAATATTTTGGCAACACTCACAATACCAAACGACAAAATTATACATAATATATAACGAATTTGCATATCGGCCTTATAACACAGAATATTTAGGAATATATATATTGCCCTTATAAAAATAACTCCAATATTTACCGGTTGTCACAAAATAAAATACGATAAGGGCTATTTATATTTATGAAATATTGGTACCCCATTGGATCATATCGGATATAAAAATAGAGTAATTAATCGTTAAGTATTAATAAAACTGATCCAATTCGGTATTGGTTTTAGGATAATTATCAAAACCAGCCTTTTGTAAATACAGTCTTGGTCTCATCGCTCTGATTAATCGAATTACGAGAAGATAATATAATAGTTTAATTAAAACATCATGTTTCTCGAGAATACAGGTTTAATCGATTTAACGAAATAAATATTGTATCAAAAAATTTGCGCTGGGAACCGCACAGCAAAAACCGTACTCCGGATTGAAAAAGTCAAAACACGAAAATGCTCGGAATAATCAAATTAGTTTAGAAATAATTTTTTCCAAGATTTGTGAGTTGTAAAAACATAAAAACGGTTAAGTTGGACGATTCTCGATTATACAAAAAAGTTTATAATTACTCGAAAAAATAATTTATTAAATCTACAAATCCTTTATAAAATCATATAACAACACATAAATTAATAGAAAAATATCAAAATTATTTGTACTTTATTTTGTACATATAAAAATTAAAATTCCGATTGAAGAAAGCCTTATATGGTCTCAAACAAGCGTGTTGGGCCGAGCTGGATTTGAACCAGCGTAGACGTCTATGATCCCCACAACTTATACGAGAAAATAAGTTGTCCCAATCTTCTTATATCACCTTCAAAACCGTTCCACCGCACCTTCGCGAGGCTCACTAGCTTCATCTTAACAAACCGAACTCGCCGCTCATCCGACATGTCATACCAATAAAAAAAAAGGCTTAAATTTTACCACATAAAAACATCCAAACACAAATACCAATTAACAGATAATTCACCAAAATTAATATAATAATCATATAATAATTATTTATTGATAAAAATAATTACACATTTTATCCCGGATATTACATCATCCCCCCCTTAAAAGGATTCTATCCTCAGAATCTCCTAAGTAAACAAATGAGGGTACTTTTCTTACATGTCACTTTTTAACTCTCAGGTTGACTCTTCAATCTTTGGGTTTCTCCACAGTACTCTTACTAAATTTACAACTTTATTTCTTAACACTTTCTCTCTCTCTTCTAGAATCTCTATTGAATTCTCAACATAGGACAAATTTGCTTGTAGTTCTATCGGCCCATACTCAATTACATGCCTAAAATTTGGATTATACTTCTTAAGCATTGACACGTGAAAGACATTATGAATGTACTCCATATACGGGCGTAACATCAATTCGTATGCTACCTTGCCGAAACGCTTCAGAATTTCAAAAGGTCCAACGTATCTGGGACTCAGCTTCCCTTTCTTTCCAAATCTAAATAATCCTTTCCACGGTGACACTTTTAACAATACTAAATCTCCGTCTTCAAATTTCATGTCCTTTCTATCTTGATCTGCATATTTCCTTTGACGATCTTGTGCTGTAATTAAGCTGAATGACTTAAACAACTTCTTTTGTCTGTTGTACCAGCTCTGGTCCAAGTATCTTACGTTCTCCAACTTCATCCCAATATACTGGTGATCGACATTTGCGTCCATAAAGAGCTTCGTAGGGAGACATTCCGATACTGGTGTGATAACTGTTATTATAAGCAAATTCTATTAATGGCAAATGCTCATCCCAACTTCCTTTGAAATCAATGGCACAAATACGTAACATATCTTCAATTGTCTGGATCGTTCTTTCATTTTGGTCTTCAGTCCGTGGATGATAAATTGTACCCATATTCAATTTGGTTCCCAAATATTCTGAAAAACTTCTCCAAAATCTTGAATTAAATCGTGGATCTCGGTCCGATACAATAGACACAGGGACTCCATGACGAACTACTATTTCCTTCAAATACATGTGAACCAACTTGTCCAGTGAAAATATTTCATTAATAGGCAAAAAATGAGCTGATTTGGTTAGTCTGTCCACTATAACCCAAGTGGCATCGTGATTCACTTTCGTCCTTGGTAAGCCGACAATGAAATCCATGTCAATGTGCTCCTACTTCCACTTTGGAATCTTTAATTATTGCAACAATCCACTTGGTCTCTGATGCTCCACCTTAACTCTTTTACACGTATAACATTTGCTAACCCATTTCGTAATTTCTTTTTTCATATCTGGCCACCAATAATTCTCTTTTAAATCTCTGTACATCTTGGTATTCCATGGATGGATTGAATACTTTGAATTATGAGCTTCCTGTACAATTTCATTCTTCAACTCTGTCACCGGTGGAATCCAAATTCGGGAAGAAATCTGAGAATACCTTGATCATCCTTATGAGTGCATAACTCTTCTCCTACTAAACATTGATATCCTGATCCATTATTTCTTCTTGACATTTCTTTATCTTCTCTAGTAATTCTGGTTGAAAAGTCATATTATACATCTTTGCTTCATTAGGCTTGCAGATTCTGACCTCCAATTCTAATTTCTGAAATTTCTTATAAAACTCTTCTAGTAGTGTCAACACATTCTATCTTTCCTTTCTGCTTAACGTGTATGCCACTACATTCGCTTTTCTTGGGTAATAGTTAATTGTGCAGTCATAGTCCTTGATCAGCTCTAACCATCTTCGTTGTCTTATATTAAGTTCCTTTTGCGTGAATATATACTTCAAACTCTTATGATCCGTATAAATCTCACATCTTTCTCCATATAGATAATGTCTCCAAATCTTCAGGGCGAATACTATTGCTGCTAGTTCCAAGTCATGAGTAAGATACTTCTTCTCATGAGGTTTCAGTTGTCTAGATGCATATGCAATAACTTTATTGTGCTGCATCAAAACACAACCTAATCCTTCACAGATATATCATATACTCTAGCTCTGGGAGGTTCATTCACTGTTGGAGTAGATCCCATGATTCTCATCGCATTACTGACTAGGGATGGTGTTTTACAATCCCTTCTATGTGTCCTGGCTTTCCACACTTGAAGCATGTAAACCCAATTGCTGGAACCTTTCCTGTTTGATTCCTGGTAGGTTGATCCTTATTTGCTGGCTCTCTGGCTGGTTGATTATGGCACTCCCTTGAATAGTGCCCCTTCTGGTTGCATCTATAACATACAATATTTAACTTATTACAAACTCCTCCATATTTCTTTCTGCATACCTGGCATTCTAGTAAAGCTAGCCTTTGCTGATTGGACTGATTTCTAGTGGCTGGACAGTTTTCTTGTCCTCCGTCACCTGCATTTTTCTTTCTGAAATTTAAATTCCTTCCTGGATGAAACTTGCCTTTTTTCTGATTAAAATTTGGAAACTTCCCTGCTTGTGACTGTCCTTCACTTCCCTCGAACTTCCTCTTCTTACTCTCCTTCTCCATCTGTGACATTTCACTTTCTATCTTCGCAATCATGGCTTTCTGCATTACTCCTGCATATGTATTCAACTCAAATATAGCTACCTTCCCTCTGATCCATGGCTTAAGATCTTGCTGAAATCTCTTAGCTTTCTACCTGTCAGTGTCCACATATGATGGTACAAACCTGTTGGGTCCCAATGAGTTTGTAGAAGGGGGGGTTGAATACAAACAGTACCGAATAATCGAATAAATGTGGAATAAAAAATGTGAAACAAAATTCAAGTTAAATAAAAATATTATTAAACTTGAAAGGTGTTACAACAACTGTATCGATTACAAGGAATTAATCTCAAATTAATTATCACAAATTTAGAATAAATTCGACATGAACTTTTTCTATTTTTGCAATAATTAGAATCAAATGCTAAACGCGATTTGAGATTAAGTTCTAGGGATTTTGATCCGCTAGATTGTTATACAAGAACAAGATAAAGATTTCTAGTTGATTGGATTTAACTTTACAATCTAGAAGTTGATCTTGAAGTTTTGCAGATGAAAATGAAATATTTGTTGCGGCTGCTGTGTTCTTGTTCTTGACTTGTATATTGGATGATGCTTTTTGCTGCTTCTTTTTCTTTTTAATTCATTCAACAGAATTGAATTGAACTGGAATGACAATCCTGAGCTCAGCAAGACTTTCGGTATGACAATCAAATGAACTAGCAAGACTATCAGAATGAACTAGCAAGACAATCAGAATGAACTAGCAAGACAATCCTCCTCCCAGTGTAACTTTCGGTGAGACTATTGTTTGTACTAGCATGACTTTCGGTATGACTATTGATTGTCATACCGATTGTCATACTAGTACAATCAGTTTGACTTGCTGAATTTAAATGAATTTTAATCCAATTTAAATTATGAAAATTCCTAAAATTAATTCAGAATTAATTAATCAATTAATTTAATTAATAAATAAATTATTCTTCGCAGATATAATTTATTTTCTTAATTAAATTAGATGACTTAATTAATTAATAGAGAATTAATTCTAGTCTTCAACAGCACCCATCCTTCTGCAAATCTTCTGAAAATCACTGAAAATTATGAATCAATTCCACCACTTCAATGTTGACACTCGATGTACTGTCTGGTTCATGAGTGACTAACTTCCGTGACGTTTCTTCATGTCTTGACTTTGACACTTTGATTTTCTTGAGATTAAATCCTTGTAATTAATGATACTCTGACGAGATCTATGTCACTTGATTAAATCCACGATCTTGATTTATATCACTGAGGCATGATCAACTTCTTGAACTTCTTCCAGTGAATTAACTCCTCAAGTCTGTAGATGAACCTTGTTTCTGAATCCTTTGACAGATATTACTTTGCGAGATCTCTCTGACGGTCGATCCACTATTTACTGATTATATTCTTATTTGAGTTGAGTTGAATCCTCGAATGTACAAATAGGTCTCTGACATATGACTTACAATCTCCCCCTATTTGTTTGTTAGACAATAACACACAAATACCTAGAGGATAACTCAACTAACAAATAAGAAAAAAGATATAAAAAGAAATGCAAAGTAAATAGTAGAAAAGTTCTGGACTAGATTTAACATTTTCCAGATTCCAAGTAGATGATCCTCTAGACTGAACATATCTTCAAGTAGTTCCATCTACAACCACATTTCCTGTTGAGAAGCTCATATCTCTTGCTTCTCCCCCTATGAGAATCAACTGATTAAAGAAGATCACCTTCGTTTTACCACCTCTCCCGTACAATAGGATCCGCAGATAAAAACCAATGGTACTCCCCTAACAGCTTCTTCCCTTACTAGGAAATCACCTTGTGTTTACCACCTCTCCCGTACAATAGGATCCGTAGTTACAAACAACAATGGTGTGGTGTAGTGTACATATGATCTTTTTCTTCCTCCCTGCTATTTCTCCCCCTTAGTTGAGGAATCCTCCAAACTATTACTTAAGCTTTTATCTCCCCCTTAGTGAAGGAATGTATGCCGTCGTCTGAAGAAGTTCTCATATTTCACTTGGTTGGAAAAGAAATAACAAGTAGTTTCTCTTTCTTCCTCACTGTGAGTATGTGATTCTGTTTAGTGTACCTCACATGTGTTTCACTCTTCTCTCCACTCGTGTTTACACTCATTCTCACAAGTGTATCACTCTTCTCTCATAGCTCCATAATCCAGCTGTACCTGCAAGGAAAATCACCTGAGCCATCCTTAAGGAGGTCACAGGTGGTGCAATGGGAGTTCGCAAATCCCCATCCTTGTTAAACTCATCAGATGAATCTGAGTCATAATTTACAAGTTGCTAGTTTCCCTTTTAGGGTTCCAGATTTGAATTCTGGGAAGGTAAACAATGATCCAAAGAATTTAGCATAAAGATCAAGATTCCCTTCTAATGTCTGTGAAGACATTTCCTTGTGACTCATCAGGTAATATCTGAATCATTGTCAACAAGTTGCCGATCTGCACCTATGTCAGATCTACTATCCGCAGATGCATCCAGGGGATTTAAGCCTGGGGAGGTAGACACTGACCACTGACATATGGCTTTTGGATCAATATCCTCTCCTTACACCTGTAAAGGCAATTGGTCCATTAACGAACCTTGAACAATCGCATCTGACCTTAAAATGGTCGAAACTCTTATTTCCGTCAACTCATCCTTTGTGTGTGTAACCTCTCCTTGTGTATCAAGAATTGTTTATGTTTGAAGTGGTGACACTACATAGGATACCTTGGCCGACAGGCAAAATTCAATTGACGCACCCTGTTGAGAGAATGAATCTAGTAACTGTTTTTGTGCCTTTTCAGCCATTACATCTTTTTGAGAAGATGTCTGGGGGCTAGCAGTTGTCTCGGTTTAAATACTACTCATCTATGTATGAGACAGAGCTACTGGGTTGACTACAGAACCTTCCTTATGTGGTGCACTAGGCACTATCTCCCTCACGCTCATTCATACTACATTTAGTGGTAAGAGAGTGTTGGTTGGTTCTGTTTTTGTGTTTGTCTTTACAGTCTGGGATAGACGTTGTGGGTTTTCAACCTCATGACTGTCAATGAAAGAAAGTCATTGGAGACTGAACCTGTAACACAGAATATATGGTAATAGAGAGAAAATGATTTACAATAGTGATTTCAAAAGATTTTACATGAAATAAGAAATCACTAATGTAGAAAGAAGTTTGATTTTGTTTTTCAATATGAATGAGTTTTTGATAAAACATTGATCACTTAGGGTAAAGTCTAAGTAATTCTCATTCATGTCAAAAGCTTACAAATATCTGCAACATAATGTTAACAAGATATCATTGACCGATACTTGTCAAGTACTTTAGATACTAATTATTATGTTGCATAATCAATATACCACTGCACATATAAAACAATATGATTGTGCCTAGTGATAAGATAGTTATTAATATGACGACTCTACTTATTCATATAAAATTATAACTTCTGTTAGAGTGCCATACCATGTCCTTGACGATTGCTTGAGCAGTATACTAGTTCATACCAACCTGAAGTGAGATTGTGAAGAAGAGATTGCATAGTCCAATAGATCTGCAGCTGCAAAGTCCATGAACTGTGGTGCACTGACTTCCTCTTTTAACTCACCAACCAGGAGTACACTTGTACACATCTTACTAGAGTACAATTCCAAGTGTAATGTGCAGCAGGTGCTTGATATGTCGTAATATTCCCAAGTCTCGTCACTGGTGCTATATGTTGGATACTGCTTCCTGATAATAACCTAGCACAATATACAAAATTACAATGATAACATTCCCAGCTTGCAAACAGCCATATCCCTCAGATAAACCTTTGCTGTTATCTCCAAAGGTAATCAGGGGGCCAGCTTTCTCAATCCACATTTGATAGCAGGGCTCTATCTTCGGTCATATGTCTTGATGATCCACTGTCAAGAATCCACACTACCGGTTACACCTGTTTAATGCCCTGCACTACAAATGGATTAGACCTTCTTCGGAACCCAAACTTGGTTGGGCCCGGCATACTTATAGAACTGTCCTTTGTCAGGCAAAACAACATTTTTTATTTTAATTGCCTCAACTTTCTCAATGACTGAACATTTGACCTTGTAAACAGCCTTAACAAATTTTTGTTTAAGCTTAGGCACAAATGTCTCCTTTCTAGTCTTAGAAGGACTAGCAGTCTTAGACCTATCATGCTTCTTATTATTCACATGCTGACGAGGAGTAGTCTTATCATTAGACACATGCTTACCATTAAAATAAGCATACATCATATTAAAAGCACAAGACATACAATTAGCAATACTACATGCTCTATGAGAGTGATTAACAGCAGGCAATTTATGCATGGTAGACATGGCATTATTGTTATCCAACTCATGTGTGTCTGAGTTAATCTCAGTTGCTTTCACAACTTTGACTGGAACTTTCGACTCACATGACTTGGAAACAATCTTCTCATAAGCATGATCCTCAGCACGTATTTCTTCTTGAATAACAGAAGAGGTCGCATCAAATGGTTCAGCAATTGATGCTTTATAGAGGGGTTCATCAACACCCTTAAGCACATGTGGTACTTCCCTCCCTTTAGCACAGACATGAGGAGGGGAGTTTATGCCTAATTCTCCAATAGCAGCATTGTAATCATAACCTATTCCAGATGTTTGATTAACAGCTTGCTTACTGTAGAACTCTTTAGCCTTCGAACAAGAATTGAAGTAGGCTCTAACCTTAGTC
Source organism: Apium graveolens (assembly GCF_009905375.1). Classification (NCBI taxonomy): domain Eukaryota; kingdom Viridiplantae; phylum Streptophyta; class Magnoliopsida; order Apiales; family Apiaceae; genus Apium; species Apium graveolens. Next base: position 224,441,300 of record NC_133654.1, read on the forward strand.
TCAAGACCGGTGATCTTGTCTTTGAGAATAGTTTCGAGTTTTCTATAACAGTCAACTCTATTCTCTAGAAAAGATACCTGTTCTTTTAATTTGTCTTGATTAATGTGCACAAGTCTTAATTCATTGACCTCTTTCTCAAGGTCTGTGATCTGTAAACCTAACAGTTCATTATCACGACGTGCACAATCTAAGTTACCTCTTAGATGATAAATCATTTCAGCATCAGAAAGTTTTACCTCTATTCTTGACGATGAAGCTTTTCCATTAATAGCCATAAGAGCAAGATTTCCTTCTTCTTCATCTTCACTGTCAGTATCATCCCAGCTTCTTCCCTTTGCCAGATAAGCCTTTTCAGAGTTCTTTCTTACTTGCTTTGGCTTCCTACATTCTGTGGCAAAGTGTCCCAACTCATTGCAGTTATAGCATCTGATGGTGCTCCGATCAACCATCCCTGTTTTGTATCCACCACTGCTGGTGTTAGAGGATGAAGATCCACCTTTCTGGAATTTATTATAGTTGGACTTGTACTTAAGCTTGGGATTCCTCTTGAATCTGACATGGGAGAATCTATTGACAATTTGGGCCATTGACTCGTCTTCCAATTGCTTCAGCTCTTCCAAGGAATAAAAATCATCACTTGATTGATTTGTAGTAGGAGGATCATATTCTGCTACTAACATATTTTCCTCAGCCTTGGAACACTGTACCATTCTCTCCAATTGTTGAGATTGCTGTTGTTGTTGACCTTCAGCTACAAGTGCAGTAGATGTGCTGACCATTCTATCCTTCCCGTAGACTTCCTTCTGTTGAATCTGCTCCAACTCATAGGTTTTTAACACTCCATAGAGCCTGTCCAAAGAAATCTCACTCAGATCTCTAGCTTCTCTAATGGCAATGATTCTATGTTCAAGATGAGTTGGCAGTGTTAAAAGGAACTTTTTGTTGACCTCCCTGATTGAATAATATTTCCCATTTATGTTCAGGTTGTTGATCAACGCATTGTACCTCTCAAACACTTCAGTAATTCCTTCTCCTGGATTTGATTTAAAATATTCATACTCAGAGGTTAGGATCTCCAACTTGTTCTCCCTAACTTCCTCTGTGCCTTCATTAATCACCTCAATAGTTTCCCACATGTGTTTGGAATTTTTACAGTTCATCACATGTCTGTTCATCAAGGGATCAAGGGAATCAATTAATATTAATTGAAGGCTGGCATCCAAGGAGGCTTCTTCCTTCTCAGCAGGAGTAAAATCTTCAGGCTCTTTTGGATATGTTCTAGCTTTGGTAATCACAACATCATCTACTATCACCTCTGGTTCAATAACCATCGGAGTTTTTAGACCCTTCTTTAACAAGTTCAGATATTTGGGATTTGCAACTTGTAAAAATAATAGCATCTTCTTCTTCCACATGATATAATTTTCTTTATCAAATAGTGGAATTTTAACGGTTCCAACTTTTTGTGAAGTCATTATGAATTTTTGAATAAATAAAAATTCAAGGAGTTGAAAAATCACAAAAGTCTAGGATCTAGATTTGTTCGTTAATCAGAAGGCTCTGATACCAATTGTTGGGTCCCAATGAGTTTGTAGAAGGGGGGGTTGAATACAAACAGTACCGAATAATCGAATAAATGTGGAATAAAAAATGTGAAACAAAATTCAAGTTAAATAAAAATATTATTAAACTTGAAAGGTGTTACAACAACTGTATCGATTACAAGGAATTAATCTCAAATTAATTATCACAAATTTAGAATAAATTCGACATGAACTTTTTCTATTTTTGCAATAATTAGAATCAAATGCTAAACGCGATTTGAGATTAAGTTCTAGGGATTTTGATCCGCTAGATTGTTATACAAGAACAAGATAAAGATTTCTAGTTGATTGGATTTAACTTTACAATCTAGAAGTTGATCTTGAAGTTTTGCAGATGAAAATGAAATATTTGTTGCGGCTGCTGTGTTCTTGTTCTTGACTTGTGTATTGGATGATGCTTTTTGCTGCTTCTTTTTCTTTTTAATTCATTCAACAGAATTGAATTGAACTGGAATGACAATCCTGAGCTCAGCAAGACTTTCGGTATGACAATCAAATGAACTAGCAAGACTATCAGAATGAACTAGCAAGACAATCAGAATGAACTAGCAAGACAATCCTCCTCCCAGTGTAACTTTCGGTGAGACTATTGTTTGTACTAGCATGACTTTCGGTATGACTATTGATTGTCATACCGATTGTCATACTAGTACAATCAGTTTGACTTGCTGAATTTAAATGAATTTTAATCCAATTTAAATTCTGAAAATTCCTAAAATTAATTCAGAATTAATTAATCAATTAATTTAATTAATAAATAAATTATTCTTCGCAGATATAATTTATTTTCTTAATTAAATTAGATGACTTAATTAATTAATAGAGAATTAATTCTAGTCTTCAACAGCACCCATCCTTCTGCAAATCTTCTGAAAATCACTGAAAATTATGAATCAATTCCACCACTTCAATGTTGACACTCGATGTACTGTCTGGTTCATGAGTGACTAACTTCCGTGACGTTTCTTCATGTCTTGACTTTGACACTTTGATTTTCTTGAGATTAAATCCTTGTAATTAATGATACTCTGACGAGATCTCTGTCACTTGATTAAATCCACGATCTTGATTTATATCACTGAGGCATGATCAACTTCTTGAACTTCTTCCAGTGAATTAACTCCTCAAGTCTGTAGATGAACCTTGTTTCTGAATCCTTTGACAGATATTACTTTGCGAGATCTCTCTGACGGTCGATCCACTATTTACTTATTATATTCTTATTTGAGTTGAGTTGAATCCTCGAATGTACAAATAGGTCTCTGACATATGACTTACAAAACCTGGACAATTCATCAAACTTACTTTCGTAATATGCTACTGACATATTTCCCTATTTTAACTCCAGAAACTTCAATTCCATTTAATCCTGAATAAACTGAGGAAAATAATTCTCTAAAAATAACTCCTTGAATCTATCCCATGCAATAACATCTGTACCTTCAAATATCTTAACAGTTTCCCACCAGTAGGTGGTTTCATTCTTCAGATAGTAACTTGCAAACTCAGTTTTCTGTTCCTCTCACACCTTGACTAAAGCAAATAAGTTCTCAATATATTTTAACCAAACTTCTGCTTTAATTGGATCTAAAGAACCTTTGAATTCTGGTGGGTTCACCGCCTGAAAAGTCTTAAAGGTTACCTGAGGATTGGCCTGTCTCTGTTGTTGTTGAGTCAGGTTGATTGTTTGTTGAGCTAAAATCTGAAAAATTTGGGCTATAGTTGGGTCTATAGAACCTAGATTTATATTCTGGTTATTTTGCCTTGGTTGTTGTTGTTGGTTTCTTTATTCTGGGTGGTAGAACATGTATTTCTTCTGGGAGACATTTTCTGTAAAGAATCAAACAACTTATTTAGCCTTTAAATCAAATCTTTTTTATGAAAAGTTTTTGTAAAACAGAAATATCTCTTTTTTGAAAACATTTTTAATGGTTGAACTAAGTAAATTGCATGCTTCTTTACAAAATGTAAATAATCAAGGGGAAAAGGGTACATTTTATCACAAGAATTTATAACTGGTGCAGTAAGTAAAGTAACATAAAACAGGTGTAGTAATATAATTGACAATGCTGGAAAAGGAAAGATACTGATATATATATATATATATCAAAGTTTGGTAGTACAAGCGTGAAAACGCTTCAACAAAAGCAAAAGGGAACAACAGGCATACACACTAGTCAACAAGTCTGGTTTATACAAACCAAAAGTCTGCTGACACACACTACATACTAATATACATATAACAACTGTCATAGCAACTCTGTCGTCTGGCTTCATGGAAACTCTAGACCTCTGATCTCCTCAAGCTCCTCTAAAATCCATATAGCCTACTCCATAAGAAAGTCAGGGGTGACATCCTCACTGGTAGCTCCATATAACCTGATAGCAGCTGCTCTCCGAAACACCTGAATCCTCTCTCTAAGCTTCCTCTCACCTCTCCGAATATCTCTGGTATGCATGATATGTAGTAACTCCTGGATCAGATGTTGCTGCTCCAAAAGACAAGCCTCAAACTGATGGTATGGAATAGGGCGTGGAGTAAATTGGAAAGATGCACTCACAATTGAATGTCCAGTAGAGTCAGAATCAACAGGTGGGGGTCCTCGAATAGGTGGTCTTATAATAGGGGGTGGAATAGCTCGCAGAGATGCAACCATCACAACATGAGGTAGTATGGCAAGCACTGGTGGAAGAGCAAGGCGTGGATCAGATGACGGTCCTCGAACTAAAGGCTCTGAATGATCAGGTGGTAAGAGAATGATAGGATTTACCATCACTGCTATCTGAAAATCACATCGCAAGATAAGAATCTCGAATCACAACACGAACCATGCTAAAACCTACTATACAGTCGCACTCAACCTCTCGACATCCTATCCTTCTATTTCTTAATCCTAATCCTAACCCTCTACTCATTCCCGACAATCTAGGCTTGTGTCAGTGAATTATAACCTGTAGCTCTAATACCAAACCTGTGACGCCCTCCAAACCCGGGTTAGAAGTTTGGGGTTCACAACACACACACACAATATATAAACCTGTTTATGAAAATAATATATGCAATGACCCTACTTACCATAACCACGGATCGCAGCAGGTTAAAGTATGCACACAAGCCACAACCTTATTTACATTATAAACGTACCAAATCCCAATTAGTTTAACTTACATCTGAAAATTAAATATTCTTACAAACTTTCAAACTCAAAACTAAAACAAAAGTCTCCAGCTAGCTTATTCCGTCTCAACCTGGAATCGTAGCTCGTACACTTGTCTGGGGATCCTCGCTACCAACAGTTTCCTTTTTAACTGGAAAAGAACATAAACATATTCGCAAGAGTGAACTAACTAGCTCAGCAAGTCACGGTGATAATACTGAGATTTAACAATGATCAATTGAGATTTAAGGAATCAAGTTTCTAGTTAAGCAATGATTAGAATTGGATATTCACTTTTATTTTAAAAACCAAGGATAGGTTGCTGATCAGTCATGCACTAACCCTGAGTAAGGCACTCAGCTCTGCTCTATATACTAGATCCAAGGCACATATTGGCCTAATATGACCACGAATCTGGTCCATATTTAGAAAATAATATAATTCTATATTAACAATATATTAAATAATGTAAATCAATGAACATAATCATAAATAACATTCATCTCAAAGCGTAGGGTGATTCATAAACACCATAAAGTATAACAAGGTGTGTATAAAAATTGGCTTCCATCCTGGGAAATCAGATAGTGGAAGAACAAAGGTTTAATGGTTACAAGGATTATTCTTCTGATGTACGAGGTATGAAGGTTTGTATGTTAAACAAATCCATTTCGGTAATAAGTGTATGGTATGTATGTATTTGTGGAGTAGTATCGTATATATGTGGTTCGTATCTGGGAATTTAACAATCAATGGTTTACAAGAAATAAGGATTACGGCTCAAGATCAATAAGTAGAATCAGGGTTTAGGGTTAAGTACTTCAAAGTACTTGCAATATAAAACAGAAGTATTTGGAATACTAAGCAACATATTTCAAGAAAGGTTCAGAACACTTGCCTTATCTCGATTCACTTTTATTTTACTTGCACACGTCTATCGATCCTTATTCTCCGACTATTTGCTTTCCTTTTCTATGTCTCGCTTCCTCTGCTAGACATTACAAGTATCTATCAATACTCATTCTCATCTTATTCTCTTCGTTACAAGCTTCTATCTACCCTTACTTTCACCCAAATCCGACTTATGGATTGAAAGTTTTGATATAAACCATCAAAACATATACACATAAGCTTATTACACATCAATCAGATCATATATAGCACATAACACGTAAGATATTTGATAAAAATAACTTTTTGAAAATAGTTCGGGGTTAAAATGATTTTCCGGGTATTTAATACGAATTTTTGAACATTTTTCGGAATTAAAACGGGTCAACGAATCATTTTATAAATAGTTAACAAGGTTAGAATACCTGAATCTGACTTTAAAATCATTTAATAATAATTATCGCGCCTTGAACATAATTTAGAAAAATATATTAAAGCTCGAAACTATTTTTCAGAATTTTTAAATCAAAAGAAATAATTAAATCTAATTAAATAATTAATTAAAATTAATTATTAATTAAATAAATCAATTAATCAATATAATATTGAAATTAATTAACCAATTAAATAATTAATTATTAACTAAAATTAATTAATTAATTAATTCAGATTTATTTTTGAATTAAAAATAATTTTCAAAATTAATATAATGATTTTTGGAATTAGAAATGAATTTTAGGAAATAAAAATAGAATTTTTGAATTATTTTTAAAAAGAAAATTCAGAAACATGTTTTGGAAATCTAACTCAACAAACAAAGATCAAAATCGGGTTTTAAACCGGGTCAGGATCCGGGTCAACATGAACTAGACGGGTCAGGGTTGAAGGTGGCCGGATTTTTCCAGAATCCGGTGACTGGCGAATATTCCGGCCATCTTCAATCTTGATCAAATCGGGGTTATTTGGCTTGATTTTAGTGGGGTTTTCATTCTAAACTCTTTCAGGAACTCGAATCAAGCAATTAGCAACACAAACGATGCCTAGAATTCAAGGTCTGGCTAAAACGACCAAGAACTCTGGCGAGCTCGACTTTTTCCTTGAGCACAAACCAAGAATCCTCTGTTCATCAAACTTATACCAATCGATTGCTCTTTCGAAGATCTATCTAATGGTAACCTTCAATTCCTGATACCCCTCAAATCAAGAACACCCAAATTCAATTAAGAACAGTCAAAGTAATTATAAACCCTAAATTTTATATCATAGAATCAAACATCATTTTTAACATGTTATTGCAATCCAAATACAACATGTGATATACCAAAATAATCAGAATCAAATTCTCTACAACATGCAAGCATCAAATCACACAAACAACATCAAAATCAAAAATTCATAATTAAACCCAAATTAATTTGAAATTAATTACAAATATAGGAAAATACCTATTGATTCTGCAGTGAAACAGGTTGTAGAATCTGATAGTACTCTTCACAAGCTTTGATTCGGTTACTCACACGTTTGATTTCGAGTTCGATAACGCCTTCGTTCTTGGGTTTGATCATGAAGAACACTTTGAATATCTGGGTTTTTTATGTAAATTATATAATTTTACTGTTTGTTTATGATTATATGTACAAAATAAAATACTGTAAGGGCTATTTATATTTACGAAATATTGGTACCCCGTTGGATCATATCGGATATAAAAATAGAATACTTAATCGTTAAGTATTAATAAAACTGATCTAGTTCGGTACGGGTTTTAGGATAATTATCAAAACCTGGCTGTTTGTAAATACATTCTTGGTCTCAACGCTTTGATTACACGAATTACGAGAAGATAATATAATAGTTTAATTAAAACATCATGTTTCTCGAAAATACGGGTTTTATCGATTTACCGAAACGAATATTGTATCGAAAAATTTGCGCCGGGAAAACCGTACTCCGGATTGAAAAAGTCAAAATATGGAAAATGCTCTGAATAATCAAATTAAGCTAGAAAGGAGTTTTCCCGAGACTTCCGGGTTGTAAAAACGTAAAAACGGTTGAAGTTGGACGATCCCCAATTATACAAAATAGTTTATAATTACTCGGAAAAATAATTTATTAAATATATAAATCCTTTAAAAAATCATATAACAACATATAAATTAATAGAAAAATATCAAAATTATCTATACTTTATTTTGGACATATAAAAATTAAAATTCTCAAATTTTACCACATATAAACATCCAAATACAGATACCAATTAACAAATAATTCACCAAAATTCATATAATAATCACATAATAATTATTTATTGATAAAAATAATTACATGTTATATCCCGGATATTACAAATTTGATCAGCTTCTCAAATTCACTAAAAGCGCAATCTTTAGTAGATAAAACAATACATATGTATATCTAGAATAATCATCAACAAAAACAAAAGCATACCATTTATCTTTAATACTCTTATAAGCTTCTGAACCAAATAAATCCAAGTGTAAAAGCTGTAAAGGTTTAGATGTAGATACCACTTTCTTGACTTTGTGTGATGTTCTGATTTGCTTTCCTAGTTGACAAGCAGTACAAGTTTTCATCTTAACATGCAATCCTCGAACTAGCTGTTATGTTGACAGATTGCTAAGTAATTCCATGTGAGCATGTCCAAGCCTTCTATGCCAAATTTATGGACTTGTATCAACTACTGCTAAACAACATGCTTGTTCATGTTCTTCAAAATCCAATACCTAAATATTTCCTTTCCTTCTAGCAACTAGAGGAATTTTGTTAGAACCAACAGATACAGTACAATCATGTTGACCAAAATTTATTTTATGACCATCATCAAATAATTAATTTATACTAAGCAGATTATAAGTAAGACCTTTAACATATTGAGCTTTATTTGAAGACACAATATTGTTACCAAATTTTTCCTCTTCCAAGAATAGGAAGAGTCTTGCTATCACCAATTGTGACACTACCACCCTTTTTTATCTTTAGACTAAGAAACTGAGATTTATCTTCACTCATGTGCCTTGTTGCACCACTGTCCAAAATCCATTGATTTGACTTTAATTTGGCCACGAGACAAACCTACAAAATAAGCAAATACAACTCAACATTTTGGCACCCATATTGGTTTGGGTCTGACATGGTTAGTAGATAGAACATATAAAACATTCAAATCAGATTTCTTGATCTAAATTTGGACTACTTTGGGAGTCTGGTTCTTTGTTCTGCCTGTTCTGTCAGCTTGCTATCTTGGCTTAACAACTTGTTGTCGATGAGTTGTCTGTCTGTTCCAGCTTGCTGACATTACTCTCTTAACTGTGCGGTGCTTAGCTAGATGACCTTTCTTTCTACATGTATTGCGAACTTTCCAGGGCATAACATAGTCATATGGAATACCATTTTTGCCTTCATACTTCAGAGATTGATCCTTAGATGTAGAAGTCATTCCAAGACCACCTTTATCAAATGGAACTCGAGTTTGTTTCATCATAGAATTGAGTACTTGTTCTCCTTGAATAAACTTTCCCATTTCTTTCTGAAGATTCTTGATTTCATCTTCTAGTTCCTGAATCTTCTTAGCTTGTTTAGATATCTCAATTAAGCTTGCTGATTTGCTCAATTCGATTTCCTCAAAATATGCATTTCGAGCCTTGAGATTAGTTCTCAGCGAACTGAGTTCTTTTGTGAGTGTGTCATTCCTTCTCAGAATTTGCTTGTTATTTCCTATAAGTTGAACAATCTGTTCCTTGAGATTTGCTATCATTCCAACACTTGATTTGGAATTCATTAGATCTGAGATGACTTTTCGAAGATGAACATTTTCCTCTTCTAGCTCATAATTCTCATTTTTTAAGTTCAAGAGCTCAATCATAGATTGACTATTTTTGTCTTGCATGGTTAGTTCATCTAAAGAAAAATTATAATTATCTACTTTAGAACTGATAAAGTTTACCTCACTACTTGATTATGAACTATTGTAATCAGTTTCACAAGATTCTTCAAGTCCAATAAGAGCTAAATTAACCATCTCTTCACTTGACTTGTCAGAATCCGAATCTTCATCATCACTCTAAGTCAAAAGTGTCTTAGATTTCCTCTTGTCTTTGAAATCAGCTTGTTGCTTGGAATGCTTTAACTTATTCTTCAACTTGTAGCAATCTCTTTTGAAATGTCATTTCTTGTCGTATTCATAACATGTATCAGCTTTTGAATCCTTCTTCGCACCAAAAGCTTTTCGTTTGTCTCTCTTCATTATGTTCTTCTTTTCAATCAATTTCTTGATTTTTCTTAACATGAGAGCCATTTCTTCATCTGATTCTGAATACTCACCTGATTCTAGCTTGCTAACAGAGGAGTGCAGAGCTAGATTCTTTATTTTCTTAGTTGGTAGCTTGACACGTTCAGACTTTCTAGCTTCAATTCTAGTCTCAAATTGTTCCAGCTCAGCAAAGATAGTAAGATGATCCATTGTATCAACATTTACAGCAGATTCCAAAGCTGTAGTTTTGGTTTGATATATAAAAGGAACCGAGCTAAGTACTTTCATGTTAATTTCCTCTTGTAGAATCTTCTTTCCCAATCTTTGTAGACCATTGATTGTATTTTGAAACCTTGCTTGAACTTCCTTCATAGTTTCACTATCTTCAAACTTGAAATTCCCGAAATCATTCATTAGATCACTAAGCTTCACTTTTCTCAATGATTTAGATCCTTGATGATATATTTCAAGAGCATTACAAATCTCCTTTACAGTCTTAAGAGAAGATACTTTATCATATTCAGCTTGATTTAGACCCATGATAAGCATGCTCTTAGCATTTTCATTGTAACCAATCTTTAACAGCTCGTCAGGAGTAAGTGCATCAACATCTTTGGCTCTCCCTTTGTCATCTTTGAACTCATATGGTCCTTTCTGAACAACCCTTAAAATAACTGGATCTCTGGACAAGTATGTTTCCATTTGACATTTCCACCAGTTGTAATTTTCAGCTCCAGTGAGAATAGGAGTTCTCAGTTCAGCCTTTCCAAGAAATAAGTCAGTCATTTAATCGATACTTTTCCTGTTACAGAAATGTTAGTATACCAAAATTCTGATATAAAGTGAAATTCTACACCTAGAGGGGGGTGAATAGGTGTTATGGCTAACCAATACCAATTTTAAAGTATTACCGAATATTTATCAAACTGTCAGACAACTTGCTGTTAAGTTCAAATATATGCTACCAGCAAGCTGACATTCGATATGCAATGCAAAAAATAAACAACAGTAAATAACACAGAGAGTTTTAGACAAGTTCGACTCCAATTCCTAATGATCTACGTTCTGGTCCCTTACCAACTTGGTAAGAGAATATATTATTAATCACTGAAATGATACGATTACAAGATTCAATAATATATTTCTCTTTATCCCTTGTTCCTGATGGCAGCTTGCTGATAACATCGGTTCCCTTGAGTAAATTAATTGCTCTCCAAGCCCTATACTAATCATGTATAGCCTTCTTTAGCAATCTAACTCCCTGAACCCTAGTTACCCAAGCTCGACTACTCAGCAACAAATGTTTACACCTTGAACAATAGAAGTTTTAATAGAAATTATAACCAAAACTATGAACTCTATGTATATAGATATCTGTGATTAAACTAGAACTCAAAATAAAGAATATTAAATGAATGCAAGTTGTATTTTTTCAGATGGTATGATGTATACTTCGTGGATCAACCTTAAAACAAGTATACCAAAAATGTATTTATAGATTAAGCTAACTTTCGAATAAACACACAACTCCCGATCTTGACTAAGTCTCACAGTTTATTTTAATTTAAATGTTAAAGTAATCTATAAACACGTTTAAACTCAAGATAAGATATATTAGAAAGATTTAAAAACTTATATCTTTAGTTTAAATTTAAATACCAATCGGATAAGAAGTTGTTAGAATAAAAACTGTTGTTAACAACTTCCTAGAAAATAGCAAATAGCTTTTTGAAAAGAGTTTGAATATCTGTGGAGCTCTAATATATTTAAACACGTAAAATTATATAGTCCTTACAAAAACTCATTACTATCTATTCCTTGAAATTCACCGTTCTGACATATTTTAAATTATTTCTGGCAGTAACTGTAAGTTCGCTGATAAGACTGTCAAAGCTATTGTTAGCTTGCTAATAGAAAAGAGTTACAAGGCATGAGTTTGGTAATGGTGTGATTATCAAAATCATAAGGATATCAATTTTCCATTGTTTGTAAGTCAAATTCAAGACTAAAAATGTTTGCATTAAATATTATTTTAAAATTCATTGATTTACCAATCAATTATGAAATTGATTATTATAAGATGTGATCTTATAAGATAGTTCATTGATTTGATTAATCACGGTTTATTTTACTTAAAAAGATACAAGAAATTTAATAAATTATTATTATTATTATTATTATTATTATTATCATTTAATAATATATTTAATTAGTATTCTAATTAATGATCTTTAATAAACAGTCCAACATCAAAAAACTCTTTTAGAGCAAAATTGTATCCAGCAATGCACGTGAAATTTTGATTTTTTTCTAAATAATAAGTTGAAGAGAAATTATCAAAAATACTAAGTTTTCTAAGTTTTTTTACGTTTTAATTATTTTCTGAAAATATTTGTAAAAATATGATATAACCAAAATTAATCAAATATATGCAACTAGTTGTATCGAGTCATTGGAGTTGCAGAAATTTGTCGATATTGCATCTAGTTGAATCGTGTTATGAAAAATATTATTTTTGTAAAAAGAATTTTGAAAAATAGTATTTTTACAAATAAAAAAAATATTTTTTTGTAATTTTGTTTAAAATAATAATAATTTTGTGAAAATAAATTTTAAATTGAATAGATTTCAAAAAAATCCATAGAAATAACATCTTAAAGGCTAGTAAAAAGATAAATAAATTAGGGCACACACAATATATATAGTCTCAAATCGGGACCTCAAATACAGTTTGGGTCGAGGCCTAAAATAAAAGGACAAAGCTCTGTGAATTCTCTCAACACAACACAACACAACACATCTCTCTCTCTCCTCTCCCTTATTTCACTTAATTTAAATCGAATTATACACTCAGCCACAGACATAACAAATAGTAAAATTTACATAATTGAATTCCCGCCATGGGTCCTAAGGTGAGCGAAGAAGACACTCACTCAATTCCTGGAATTCAACAGACCAAGACGCTGATTTGCGCTCTCAATTTCCTCTCCCGTAATCTCCCTCTTCCGTCTCACATTTTTAACGCTGTTACCTCAATTTATAATGATCCTCTCGGTGACGGTAATGGTGTTGATAACGGCGACAGTGGATCTCGTGTCGCGCCTGATGAGGATGTCGATGCTTCGGTGAGGATTTTTTTCACTTTTATATCAACATTTATTGATTTCTCATGTATAAATATGTGCGTCACTCTGAGAGAGAGAGAGCTGATTATTTGTGTTTTGTGATGTCAGGTTTATCCGTTTGCTTGATCTAGACTAAATCGGTGTATAAAAATGTTGACATTTCATAGAGTTTTTTGTTATTATATATTGTCATAAATAATGAATTATGTGTGTGTGTGTTTTTATTTTGTGCAGTCAGTTATTAATTACTATGAGCTATGACGATTACTTGTTTCTTTGATCCTCAACCTATCGATATATGCAAATGTTGATATTTAGATGATGTATTCGTAGTTTTATACTTAATGTTGTAACAAATTGTTTGTAGCTACGATGATTATCTGTTTGTTTGATCTTAAATTTAGAGGTTTATGGAAATGATGTATTTCTGTGAGGTTGTCATGTGTTTATATTTGATTTGATCGAGTCAGTTGAAAATTGATCTCTAACTTAGTCATACATGTGAATGTTGTTATTTTAGTGAGTTTTCTTAGTTAAATATGTTTATATTTGATTTTAGGGAGTCGGTTATTAATTACTTTGAGCTAAGATGATGATCTGTTTGTTTGATCTCAAATATATTGATATTTGAAAATGTTGATGTTTCGGTGAGGCTTTCTTATATATATACATGTATGTATTATTTATCTACTGGAGTCGGTTATTATTTAATGTGAGCTACGATGATAATCTGTTTGATTGATCTCACAATTATCCGTATATGGAAATGTTGATATTTTGGTTAGGTTTTCTTAGGTATATGTATGTGTATGTGTGAATCTATGGAAACAATTTTTAGTTGCAGTGTGGAAGCGCATCTGTGTGCTGAGATAATTTTTTGTTTGTTTAATCTCGATTTTATCGATGTATGAAAATGTGAGTAAGTAGTTATATATTAGTAATGGAAAATATTTTTATCCAAACATTAATTTTTCCTTCGTGTTCTTCTGTAGAGAGAAGTTCAGAATAGTTTACGAAATTAATGAATGTTTGTTATGTTCTTAATTGTTGTTTCAACTTGTTTGTAGAATTTGAGACATAAATGTATAATGGCTTGATCAGATTAGGTTTAGATTTGCATCATTCATAATCACATTTTGTGATGGGAAATGTAATAATTGACTGTGATCGAAATGGTTTTTTTTGTTGCTAAATTGATCGAAATACTCTAGAGCTGAACTTACAAAAGTTTAGTTGAAAATAAAAGGTACAAGTAGAATTGCTTGTAGTTTGTAATATCCCGAGGTTAAATATTTTGAAGGCAAATGGGAACGAAAAAAGAGAATGCTCTCGGCCGTTAGAGGGTAGACCTAGATTCTCATATAATTGTCGTGACGCAGTCGAATCATGTTTTTATTTGATGTCATTTTCTACATGGAAAAAACAAGGAATCTTCGGGGGTCATGTTTTGTCGAGACGTAATTGAAATCTGTACATTGTCCATTGTAGAAAACGACAATAAGGAATATCCAGGGGTCTTGATTGTCATACTTTCTTGAGATGCAGGCTCTGTTTGGGATTGCTGTTAAAAATTGTTGTGCTGTTAGAAAAAGTTCTGCTGGAAAAAGTGCTGTTGTAAAAATCAGATGACTGTTTGGTAATTTTTTTGATTCGTATATGTTTTGATGCAAAAAATTAAAAATAATGATGTTTTTGGTAAGGTTTGATGGTGAAATCAGCATCTGCTTCCCGCAACAGCTGAAAATCAGCTTTTTCTAAAAGCATGGGGGAACTTGTTTTCTCTAACAGCAGCTTTTAAGTCAAAAGCACTTTTCAGAAAAGCAGCTTTTAAATTTTACCAAACAGTTTTTTAACTGCTTTTCAGTGAAAAGCTGCTGTTGCTGTCTGCAACAGCAATACCAAACACACCCGCAATTGAATAATATTTCTTTTCTCGTTTGTCATTTTTACATGTAACAAACA
The DNA here is from genome assembly GCF_009905375.1 of Apium graveolens. Classification (NCBI taxonomy): domain Eukaryota; kingdom Viridiplantae; phylum Streptophyta; class Magnoliopsida; order Apiales; family Apiaceae; genus Apium; species Apium graveolens. The sequence continues at coordinate 224,456,310 of NC_133654.1, forward strand.
GGATTGTTTAGCGGGCTCAAATCTCGTACCTTTCATGTGCAATACTTTTTCTGTTGTCAATTTCTACTTGTAAAGATTTTAGCTTAACCTCTACGCAGTAGTCTTAGGACGAAAAAAAGGCACATAGATGATTGTTGGTGAAAACAAAAGCATTATAGAACAAGAGCTGTTGACTTTTTTTCTTTTGTTTCTGTTTCTTTTTTGCTTAAAAGAGGCTATTAGTCTTTTCTACATATGATCAACAATGTTAAGTAGCTCAAAATTCTCCACCATTTTGTGTATTCAAGGATTATAAGTCTCACTAATGAAGCTTTCCGCATCTTCTTGCTCCTAATCCTCAGAAGTCTAATCAAGTTCATAATTTTTCTTAAGTGTTTTGTTTAATGTCACAGGATGATTCTTCAGTTGGAGGAGATTTAATAACAGAGCTTAAGGATGCCTTGGCAAAGCAACGATCAGATTGCATATCAGGTGTCGAATTGACAGCATTAAAGGAAAGTCGTTTAAGGAGCAACATACAACATCGCATATCCGAACTTGAAGGTTAGAATTTAACAGCCTCTTTGTTTAGCATTCTTTCTTAAATTTTATTGACAGCAGGGACGGAGGATAGATGGTGCGATTTTAACAACTTGTATATTGCATATAAATAAATCTAATCATCAATGTTAATTTTTTTCTAATTATAAAGTGACTATTAATATACTTAAATTAGTCCAAAAATTGTAAGGGCCGGATACTATTCAATTAAAAAAAATGAAAAAACTATATAGATATTTAAAACAAATTTTGTAAAACTTTTGGGGTTTGGGGTGGTTTGTCGCACCTGTGTGCCACCCCCTCCCTCCATCTCTAATTGACGATTAATAAAAAAAATTGCTAATGCCTAATGGTCAAGTGCTGATATTTAAATACCCAAACAGTCACTTTTTCTGAGGTTTGAATACTCGACCTCTTACTACCAAGAGAAGTGTGATATCCACTAGATTATATTTATGTCATTGTGTGGCCATGTTATTTAAATGTTTCCTCTTGTGCATGTTGTATGCTCATTTCTGCTCTTTTTCTAATGATTTCTCGTCCAGGATATCTAGTGTATTGAGGGCTTAAATACAGTTCCTTTATATGTTATCTATCAGATATGTTTTGAATTGATTGTAATTAATACCACTAGAATCTCCTCTTTTCTGCTTTTGTTATTTTTCCCTTCTATGTCCTTTTACCCACCCAGGAACTGTAATACTATATCTGACTGCTTCTGTCACATCCAAAGTATTATAGAATACTTACTGTTTTTATATTTGATTGTTTGGAAGACTCTTTTACAGAAACTAAAGGATAATGTGGAAACTGATTAAGAGGTTCACTATTTTTAATTTGTAGCCCTTTTTTTTTCGAGGAAACTTCTTATATCCCAAAATATAAATAATCATAATTTGATGGTAAAATTTAGCTAGTCAGTTTTTCTTTGCAAGTGTGCTGCTTCCGACCTTGCTCAGTTTCCTATATTGATTTTCTAGCATGTCTATTGGCTATATTCTATATATATGCTAATAGTACATGTACAGTAATTTATAATTTTTTTAGTATATAGTGCTGTCAGTCCCTTGACTGTTCATCAAGGTGCAACAATGCGTGCATAAGCTCATGAAATGATCCTAATTAAATTACTTCTTTTGTTTGTCTCCCAGTCTTTTGAAGGTCATGAAAGATAGTTAGAATTGTTTCAATTTTGAAGTCATAGTTATTAAGGCCTTCGACTGGTTGGTGACTAACTAATTGGAAAGGTGCATGCCTAATGGCCATGCTCTTTATGGTATTATATATCACGTAATTACTTAGCTCATTCGTACGTACTTGAAAAGTCGTAGTGTCAACTATAATTAATATTTTTTTGTATTTAGAAATTATTGCTGTAAAAAGTAACCCTGCTCAGTATTTTTAGAAGTAATAGTAAATACACTAAATTTTTTTATAATCTACTTCATAGCATTACCATGAACCTTGTGAATTGCTATCTTACTTCAAGGTGACGTACAAGAATACTTGGTTGTAATTTATGTTAGATTTGTCTTCATTGTATATTCATATGCTACGTATATATGTATGCTAATAATTAATATGAAACTTTATGTTTAGCTTGTCAGTGGTAGTTATTCTATCAATCCGCTGTTGACTCGACTCGACTCGGCATCATGATACTTTGCTTGAGATTAATATTTAATACTGACACTGAATGCAGGTCCTCAGGATTATTGTCTATATGTATTAGTTGAATCTGTATTACGCTTTCTAGTGTGGCTCAGATTTTTGTGTACATTATTTTTTTGGTGTATAAGGAAATTAATTTCACTTTGAAATGAGAAGAGTGATTTCATATGGGTTCTCTTTATATGGACATATTCAGTTTTACTAGGCATAAAGCGTCTAAAAAAGGTAATGTTTCTTTGAAATTTGTATTGAAGAAAAAGGAAAATCTGTATTACGAAGTGCATACAATTGTATTTATGTAAAGAAAGATTAACGGAAGAGGATACTTTATCATATAGATGGACAGACAACATACCTCTCTCTCCAGCAATTTTTAGATCCTTTTCCCCCAGTAAATATTGGTTTCAGGACTAAGTATGCCCACAACAATTGTTCTTGGTGTGCCTATATGATAATTCTTCTTACTCTAAATAAAGTTTCCCTTCATATTGTTCTGCATATTTCGTGCATCTATTATATGATTTTATCAGAAAAATGACATTGTTTAAACAACTGCTTTTGGAATTTAGTTTGATTTGTAATGTTAATTATCAATATAATTTTGACAGAGTTGCCTACAAGTAGAGGCGAGGATCTGCAGTTGAAGTGTTTGCTTGAACTCTACGGGCTAAAGGTGAACTTTTGAGAATAAACATATATGTGAATAAAGAAACATAATTTGAATCTTAGACTATTAACTTGTAAGAACATGTAGGCCTTGAGCACAATGTGGAGCTTCTTGTTTTTTTTTTTCGAAAATCATATTATGTAAAAAAGATAGCTAAGAAAAAAATAAAGCAAATATTTTGCATCCTCTATTCACTTTTCATGAAGTAAATTGGTGATGATGACAAATTAGTTGCTTCTGCAATGTGATATATTCTAGTAGCAAGTGAAGATGCATCGGCATAAATGCACATGGTTTTAGTTGAATAGTTACTAAAACAATGCTAGTAAGGTAATTTTTAAGTTCTGACCTTGTTGAGAATGATTTTTTTTCTTTCAGTTGGCGGACTTTCAAAGCAAGGTTCGCTCCGATCTGAGTACAGAGTACTGGCTTCGCATGAATTGTGCTTCTCCTGAAAAGCAGTTGTTTGATTGGGGAATGATGCGTTTACGTCGTCCTTTATATGGCGTGGGAAATGCTTTTCCTACGGAAGCTGATGATACCATGAAAAAGAAACGGGATGCTGAGGTTATTTATGTTGTTACTTGTTATTAATTTAATTTCTACCATATCTTTGCCCAAGCAGTTTATGGGGCACAGAATGTATAACCTGATGCTGGAACTAAAAGAGGTTAGGAGCTGGGTCATGGAAGGGTTAGACTTTGTAGCTATAGTACATTTGATGTATAAGGTGAAGATGGCATCTTGTTGGGTCTCAGATAATGTAGTCTGGTATTTATCTGGAATATATTCTATAGATCTTAATATGAAGTAGAATGGTCATGCTTGTACTGACTTGACAAGTTCTGAAGTTTGCAGATTATTGCAATAGAATAGTTCAGAGTAAATATCATTTTTCCTAAGCACAAGTTTGTGCCATAATACTGCTGATAAATTAAATCACCACTCGTTTGCAGAGATTATCAAGATTGGAGGAGGAGGAAAAGAGCAGAATTGAGAGTACGCAACGCAAATTCTTCGCAGAGATACTTGATGCAGCCCGTGAATTGCAATTACAAATACAGGCTACACAGAAGCGCCGAAAGCAAAGGAATGATGGCATTCAGGCATGTTCAATTTGACTTATTTTGCTGATATATATATATATATATATATATATATCGTAGTGTTTTATCGCCTGTTACTTCGTGCAATATATGAACAAATACTTGTGCAGCACTTGAGGTATACTATGCTTGTCCAAGCATGCGTGTTTAGACATGAAAAAACTGTACAGAATTATGGTTGATTAAGCTTGTATCTCATAAAATTATCAACCCTTATTTTAAAAAATATTAGGTTCCATTTTCGGCCTTTTGTAGAGAAAAGATGAATAAAATCCTATTTTAGCTATATCTATACCATACTATAATAATCGGAATGGGATATAATTTGGTTCAACGGTTATTCCCTAATTTTGGTTATTAAAATAATAAATAAATAGTGTTATATATCCGTTAAACTACTAAACACAGTCTACTTATCATACTAAACTACGACCACAATTTATCCTATTATTAAAAAATAAATAAACAGTGTTATATATTCTCTAAAATACTAAATTGTTAAACTATTGTACATAGTCTACTTATCCTATTAAAATATCCTACTAAAAGACGACCATATATAATCCTATAATTTTAATTATAAATTTATAATTATTATAAATTTATATAAATATTTTAAAATTATAATATGACGGGATAAAAAAATTAATATTAAAGGGAACCCGTGCATCCCACGGGATTTAAGCTAGTATTAATTAACAAATAGAAATTTCTTATTTACTACCGTCTGTTCAAGCGAATGCAATTAGTACAAGCTGAAAGCCTCTTCGGGGGTATGTAGAATGCCATCGTACCAAAAATTGGTTATTATTTAATTTATTTATAAAGTTTAACTTATAATTTCTATAGTATCTTTAAAATAAATACGATTTAGTCCTATCTTCACTGTTTATATTAATTGTATTCGCTCCATGTGTTATGTAGTATATAACAATGATCAAACGAGTTCTGCAGAACAAGAAGTCACTTAAAAGGTTAAGCGTTCATATAGTTTTCTTGCAAGTATTCATTGCTATCCTTTATTAGGCATGGCATGGAAGGCAACGACAGCGTGCGTCACGTGCAGAAAAATTGAGAATCCAAGCCTTAAAAGCTGATGATCAGGAAGCATACATGAGAATGGTCGAAGAGAGCAAAAATGAAAGGCTAACAATGCTTCTCGGGAAAACAAATGAGTTGCTTGTTCGCCTTGGTGCTGCTGTTCAACGTCAAAAAGATGCAGAGCATGACGGTATTGAACCCTTGAATGAATTAGAATTAGATATGCCAGATTGTTCTCCATCCAACAAAAGAAAAGAAGATGTGGATATGATTAATGTGGAACCTGATCAAGATGGAAAACCTGGTGATTTACTTGAAGGTCAACGACAGTATAACTCAGTTATTCATTCAATACAGGAAAAGGTAAATAGTTAATGTAATTGTTTTCCTCTCGTATGTTTCCACACCTGGTGCTTTTGTTTATTATGGTGACAAGTTATAGCTATTTTTCACTGCTATAGAATAATAGAAGTTAGCATAACTTTTGTTGCAATGAAAGAAAAAGAAGGCAAACAAATTTTAAAATTTAAATTGTAAGACTTTCAGAAGATAAAAGCTGAACATCTTGTTAATGATAATGAGAACAGCTTCTTTTTTGGTTCATAATTTTTATGTGCTTAATTACTTACCCCAAAACGATTTAAGTTTCCAGATATATGAAAGAGCATTTGCTTTGAGTTGTTTTTCTAGCATTAAAGATCTTGCAATCTAGTAGCTATATTCCTCTGAATGTTTCTTTATAAAAACTTAAGCAAGAGAAGTGTCATCGCATTAGCATCTATACCAACCCCTAGGTGATGGATGTCATTTTAACCCATTAGTTTATTTTTTCCTGCTCTACATGTCATCTTTAGTTTGGAATAGTGAATCTAAGTTCTAGTCATATTTTGAACTCAACAGGTAACAGAACAGCCATCCATGCTTCAGGGTGGAGAATTGAGAGCTTACCAGTTAGAAGGGCTTCAATGGATGCTGTCTTTGTTTAATAACAATCTAAACGGTATATTGGCAGATGAGATGGGGTTGGGTAAAACAATCCAAACCATCTCCCTGATAGCATATCTCATGGAGAACAAGAATGTGACTGGACCACACTTGATCGTGGCCCCAAAGGCTGTACTATCAAATTGGATAACTGAATTCACTACTTGGGTTCCTAGGTATGCACATGAATAAATTTGTGTGTGTGTGCCCGCACGCTTTTCTGTGAAACTATTTACAAAGTGACAGTTACTTTTCATTGCAATTTTATGCCTTCATCAGAACTCAGTATTCACTTTATGACTTAGTTTCCTGTTGTTACAGCATTGTTGTTGTTCATTATGATGGGCGTATGGAGGAGAGAAAGTTATTGAGGGATGAGTATTCAGGAGAGGGGAAATTCAATGTGTTGGTTACTCACTATGACATGATTATGAGAGATAAAGCATTTCTGAAAAAAATTCACTGGCACTACATGATTGTTGATGAAGGACATCGACTAAAAAATCATGAATCTGCTCTTGCAAGGACTATTGACTCTGGGTAATTCTGCAAGACTGCATCACAACTTAAGCTCTTATTTTTAATTCATACTTGGTACTAGTACATTAAAACAGTCATTTTTAGGGTATGCATCTGAACGTAGTAAAAAATTTATTGTAAGTCAGAGTGCTTATATAGAGAGATAGATTTAGATATATAACAATTCAGTTTGATTAAGATTCATGTCATATGCAGTTATAAAATACGAAGGAGACTTCTGCTGACTGGAACCCCAATACAGAATAGTTTGCAGGAGTTATGGTCCCTGCTTAATTTTCTCCTTCCAAACATATTTAATTCAGTTGAAAATTTCGAGGAATGGTTTAATGCTCCCTTTGCAGATCGATGTGATGTTTCTCTTACAGATGAAGAGAAGTTATTGGTCATTCGCCGTTTGCACCATGTGAGTGTTAGGTAATAGTATATTACTTCAATTTATATCATAATTCTGACATCATAATCATTTGTGGAATGCTTAGGTAATAAGGCCATTCATATTGAGAAGGAAAAAAGAAGAGGTGGAAAAGTACCTTCCCCAGAAGTCTCAGGTCATACTGAAATGTGATATGTCAGCATGGCAAAAAGTATACTATCACCAAGTCACAGATGTGGGGAGAGTTGGACTTGGAACTGGTATGTAGTTCTTCCTGTATGTCTACCTGTTTTGCATCATCCTATAGTATGAAGGAACAACATGGTGAAAGTGAGCAACTATTTATCGTAATACACTGTGATTTTATATGATATACTGGTTTTCGCTCCAACGCCGGTCTAAAAGGTTCATTTAAAGGCCAGTTAGGAAGATAGAGAAGTTTAATTAACTACACTGGTTTCTCTTCTTTCTTTGGTTATTACTCAGTCAAGCACATGACTAAGTGTTTACCAAGGAACAAGCACGCTAATAAGAAACGAGACTCAGGGAGAGTTCAAGATGGCTGTTGGCATTTATAAAAAAAAATCTAATTCTTCTCCTCATACATTCTGTTGTTAACAGCTCAGTGAGTTGATAATCTCCTAGATAGGTACTTTTCCCTGATAACACTAATTTGCAGGTACTGGAAAGTCTAAGAGCCTACAGAACTTAACAATGCAGCTTAGAAAGTGCTGTAACCATCCGTACCTTTTTGTTGGCGAATATAATATCTGGCGAAAAGAGGAGATTGTTAGAGCTTCTGGAAAATTCGAACTCCTAGATCGTTTACTTCCGAAACTGTACAAAGCAGGGCACAGGGTACTCCTTTTCTCACAAATGACTCGGCTTATGGACATTCTTGGAGTTTATCTCGAACTTCATGGCTTTAAATTTCTTAGACTCGATGGCTCAACAAAAACGGAGGAGAGGGGTACTCTTTTAAAGCAATTCAATGCCCCAGACTCTCCTTATTTCATGTTTCTCCTAAGTACTCGTGCTGGAGGCCTTGGTCTGAACTTGCAGACAGCAGATACTGTAATAATTTTTGACAGCGACTGGAATCCACAAATGGACCAACAAGCAGAGGATAGAGCGCATCGTATTGGGCAAAAAAAGGAAGTGAGAGTTTTTGTGCTTGTCAGTGTTGGATCAATTGAAGAGGTAATCTTGGAACGTGCAAAGCAAAAGATGGGCATTGATGCAAAGGTCATTCAGGCAGGACTGTTTAATACAACTTCTACAGGTTAGTGTTTTGTTTTCTTGGGACAGTTCTTCGGCAGCTTGACCAATCTTCTGAGCAGGTCATGCTTGAACTTTCTAGCTTTACACATCGACTCCTTGCTCTCCCTCTTTAATGAGTGGCCTTTCCTATTGAAAAGATATATCCCGTAATGCAAATTAAGCAAAGATATTTGAACGTCTTTAAAACGTGAAGATATCACATGGTGTAGTCCATTTTTCTAGTATAAAATTGACCTCTAGGAAAATACAATAAAATAAATTTACTGGAGTTATTAGTTTCAAATTTGCATAATACATTAACAATGACTGAACTACACAACATTGCGTTATTTTATTATATAGTTTTATCAGTGATTACTGGACTTAATTTGTGACTTTTGTTTTAAGATGAAGTTTATAAGAAGAATACATATCACGTGTGTGTGTGTGTGGAGAGAGAGAGAGGTTGGGGGGGGGCGAATCTGCATCTTTTCATAAATGCAAATTTACGTGCTATAATTTATGGAGAATGGAGGATCATTAATAATGGTATCATTTATATTGATATATAGGGTCAATAATATTAAAAATAGGGAGGGACCATTCATGTCAATTAAAAATACAAATATGGAAGAATTTGGGATACCATAATGGTATAGATATAGAGCGAGAGGGACAGAGGGACAGATAGATATATGTCTACATATTTCCAATTCGCAGAAGACCTAATTCTGATCAAATATCAAATTATATATTTCATATGGTTCTCCAGTATTTGCAGAAATATGGTTACATGCTTTAGCTTTCTGCACAAGTGTTTTCTGATGTTTTTTGTTTGTTCAAAATGTAAGATGAGATTACTTTACTTCCTTTTTTTTTAATATTAAAAATGGCACACTTTATTCTTCCTGGTTGCAGCTCAAGATAGGAGAGAGATGTTGGAGGATATTATGCGTAAAGGTTCAAGCTCACTTGGAAGGGATGTGCCAAGCGAGAGAGAGATTAACCGTCTTGCAGCTAGATCAGATGAAGAATTCTGGATGTTTGAGAAAATGGATGAAGAAAGAAGGCAAAAAGAGAATTACAGATCTCGTCTCATGGAAGAGAATGAGGTACCAGATTGGGCATATGCTCAACCTGACCCAAAGGACACCAAGGGTAAAGGGTTTGATTATGAGAGTGCCAATGTCAGTGGAAAGAGACGCAGGAAGTCGATTGTTTATGCTGATACACTTAGCGAGTCACAGTGGATGAAGGCTGTGGAATATGGAGAATCAGTGTCCAAACGTACAGGTAAAAGAAAAATAAAGGAGCATCTTCCCCTACCAAGCCATCAAACAGCCTATAATGATGTCGGGGGAGATAAAGTAGTAGAATTGAAGAGTGAACCTGTGCCTATTCCGATTGAAAGAAATCTTGGAATTACCTCTGGCATGCACCCAAGGAGGTCCAGGTCCAGATCCATGTCTGAAGTATCGAATTCCCAAGACAATGAAGTTCCAGGTTCAGATGATGATAGTTTGAAGGGACTCATGCTTACATGGAATATTCATAAGAGAAAGAGGTCTAGCTTAGCATTATTATGACTTCCCCTCTAGTTCTAAGTTAAAGGATTATTGCCTAATGAAAGTCAATGTAGTGGATTGCTGGGAAATGGTATAAAAAACTTTAGTGAGGCTCAATGTCTTTTGTAGTATGGAGCCGTTACTGCAGATATACATATAGACAAGACGAGACGTTTTAATTCAGGATGAGTTTTACTGCCGCAGGTGCAGCAGATGTATAAACAAGACGTTTTAGCTGATGATGTTTTGGTAGCCTGTACAGTAATTTAATTCATGCTATAAGTTATTATGTGTCATAGCAAAGCCGCCTCCATATAAATGGCCTGGAAATAGCATCAGAGGATAGGCCATTAGGAGAGGACACATTGTAAAGAGTGCCATATTATCATCAGTTCATGTTTTTGCCTAGTATAAACATAGCTTGATCTTATTACGGATAAATAGCAAACTTTGGTGATTGGAATCTTAAAAGTTAAAAATGCGAACTAGTCTGTCTCAAAACCTATAAACACAACTCAAGAATGCCTATAGCCCCTATACAAAATTTAGACTCGTTGAACATAGGAGATCTAAACCCTTTTTTGTCAAGAGGATATCGAAACCTTATTTACGTCTTTCATTGTCCCATCTCCTCACCCCTTCCACTAAAACACTCTTAAGCCTTAGCCTTCTCAGCAACATCGATGCTTAACAACTACCTTGTCTAGTTAAGAAAGTAGGGGTGAGTAGAAAATCGCACAAACTGCAAAAACTGTCCGCACCGTACTAAATCTCACCGTAAAATGCGGATTTTAATTTTCATGGTGCAATTGCGGTTTAAATTTTTAATAAACCGCGCGGTGGTGTACGGATTGTGGTTTTAAATTTCTAAAATACGGTTCAAACCGCACCACAATATTTAATATATTATAAATATATATATACACACTTATATTCCTATCGGATAATATAAAGAACCATTTTATGTTCTTAGTTAAACTGAATTTCACCATATGGCCATAACATTCTTATTGAGTTAGAATTATATCTTAAATTCATTGAGAAATTTAAATGGACCACACGATCTTCTGACAAATAAAAAAAAAATTACACAATCTCTTGTTTGTATTTCTTCACTACGAAAACCAAAATCCAAGTATTTATACTAGTGAACTAAGATGTTGCATTCTGATTGACTAAAACTATTTTCGGAAATTTGATTAAATTTAAGTTTTGTATTTATTTAATTTTTTTGAACTTGTAAAGTATAAACCGCAGTAAACCGCACTACACCGTACTGCATTTTCGTGATGCGGTTTTCGAGGGTACGCGGTGCGGTTGCGGTTGAGAAATTTGAGGGTTTGATTTGCGGTTTGAGGAAAAAACCGCACCGCCCGCACCGCGCTCACCCTATAGGAAAGAATTCATTTGGAATCATTTCAAAGACAATGAAACTAGATCAGCGGAGTTATTAAACTTTGATTGAACAACCAGGAGCATCAATCAATGATTCTTTCTAAACTCAGTATCAAATCAGTTCAAGATTCATAGGTCAAACAAAAACTCTCCTACCAGTAAAGAAAAAACTCGTTTTATCCGTCACTAGAAACCTCCCTATCTCATTCAATTATTTAAGTATTCTTGAAATCCTACGACCCCAAAATTGGGGGCGTTTAGATGCACCGGGAAAATGAGAATCGGCAATGGCAATCAAGGATATGGGAATAGGGATTAATAAGAATAGGAATAAAATGAAAATCCTGAGTTTGATTTATCCACTAAAAAGGAATGAGTTTTCCATTCTTCGCCACTAAATTGTTAATCCAAATACTATTATCTGGATTTAAAGTTCCGATACACGTTAACTTTCAACCAAACACACCTTTGGGTACATTAAAAAAAATTAAATCCAGGAAGAGACCTAACACACCTTTGAGTACATTAAAAAAATTGAATCCGAGAAGAGAATAGTGCCGTTAATTTATTCTATTATTCTACTGCAGTATTATTTATTTTTTTTATAAAAAAGCTAGTAGGGACATTAGGATTTTTAACTCTCTGTACTATAAGATGCCCGCAAATGGATTTTGAACAAGAGTATTTTTATCAGATTAATGGATATCGTATATGGAACACTTGATTTTTGATTTTTTGTTGTTACCGATTGCTATGTTTCGTGTGTACTTGGTTGATGATTTGGGGGAGCAGCAGTTTGTAGGAAAAATTCCAAAAGAAGATTTAGATTTAGGTGTTTATTATTATAAAAAGAAGATTTTTAAGTACAATTCAATTTTGTCTTGCATAACATCATTTATCTTCAGCCCAAAACACAAAGTTGTGCTGCAGAATGAAGTGTTCTTCTGCATAACACAATGTCCCGTATAACAAGTACATTCAATTTTATAAGTGAAATTTGTGTAATTAAGTAATAACGTGGGTTGTTCTGCAGTTAAAACCTTATATTTTGCTTAGACTTGAATATATGCTTTTGATGGTACATTTGAAGTAGAACATGATACAAAATATAATGTTTTACAGTAGTAACTATTTTGTACAAAGTGTTATCTGTAACATTATATACTGAATTTAAGAAAAATTAATAGTTTGTCGTTATCTTTGCTATTTTTCGTGTGTTTAGATGATGATGATTTTCTCTCGAGATAATGATGCAAACATGCAAGCTGTATACTCTAACTTTAGTATTATCTATAGGATGATCAACGTAATCTTTTCTTTTCAGATATCAAAAGATGAAACAAGAGGCCTCCCAAGTAATTTAATATTCTTCTCACCACAAGAGTTCAAAGAATGAGATGGAAGATGTAAAAATATTGTGATTGAGCCAGTTGTAATCTTCAAAGTCTCCAGCTGTGGCAAATGCCATATAGCACAAGTCCTCCATTTTGAATGCCTGTTGCTACATTGATTTAACTTGGTCTAAATACTCCTCTAAATCCTACATAAACAGTCCACTTTACCAGAAGAGTATAATCCAATGTTCTAAGCCCCATTGGCCACATCCATATCTACCACCCCGTCAATTCCCTTAAAAACAATTCGTAACTTCCTTAAACATGATTGTTTCGTGCCACTCTTCCCCGCAGCTCCAGTGACATGGACAACGTCTTTCCCACATTTATCCATCAGCTCATATAGCGGTTTGTCCAAGTTTGAGCGAGTCATCTCTTCTAGTACTGCAGGGGCCTGCATGTATAAATTTTTGCCCCTGTATGTTACACTAACTCTAGACAAAAGCAGCTTCGGGTGATCTTCTAGTTGATCAATAAACTGTTACAGACAACATAAAGTAAGAAAACTACAGAGCCAAACAAATTGAATATCAGAAGAGGAGACAAATGAACCTTGTAAGCTAGCACCCAAAGGAGAAAGCATAAAAAATAGAACTTACTCTCCAAGGGTCATATTACTAGGGTAGGATTATATTCTTTGGGAGGTACACTCAGAAAGAGAATTTTAAGATAACAGACATACATTTGGGAAACAATATCATGTAAAATAATATGGAAATTCCAAATTTAAATGTAACTTCTACTAAACAAACATGCCAGTTATATTGAAGAACTTCTTGCTTAACTATAAAACAACACACGAGAACTTCTTGTTCACAATTAGAGCCGTATGGCCCGTATCACAATTTTTCAAGGACAAGCAAATAATAATGTGCAGGGTTCGAAATTTGTCACGGGATAAGAAATTCAGATAGGAAATGCATCTCAAATATACTTCCAATTTCCAGCTTACAAAGAAGATCATTTCTTAGAATCACAGTAAAGGGCAATTGCTAGCCAATAACCTCTTCAAATATTTTAGAGATGGCATATGTAGCGCACAAATATCAAATTAGCTGATTTATCTTTAAATTTTGTATGATACTATCTGCCGAATCAGATTCCATTTTTTTCATGAAGCAAGGTGCATATTAAACTGAAGTAGAAAAGCAGAACACTGGGGGCTCTGGTGAAAAAACTGATTCTTTCTATTTAGTTAATGTTGGGGAGAAATCGTAAACGGCTAAAAAAAAGTCAAGAATACAAACTATATACCTTTTTTAATGTAACTGAAGTGTCCAGCTGAATAAGAATTCCAGGACCACAAACAAGACAATCCTTGTCCCTCACAAACTCAGTAACCTTAGTGTGCAGACCTTCAACACCATTATACCTGAAAATATATCAAGTGACGATTGATGGTGACACAAAGGTTTCTGTTTTTCTTTTCTCGGAGAAGGAACCTTGGAACTGAATTTTGACAAACTATTAATTTTGTATCAAAGGTAAGATGCTTTTAGTAAGAAGACTCCAAGGAGAGTGACTTGGTCAGACCAATAGACCAAGAGAGTACAAATACAGTCCCTCACCAAAATTTCACAAATTTTTCCTTAAACAAGGAAAACTATAATGCAGAGATTTAGAACGTATAAATCCTTAAACAAGGGACAAAGAGATATGTACACCTATTTATAACATTTAAGCTTCGAAACCTACTTGTGTGTTGTAATCTCAGTACACAGTAGACTACTCTTTAATCATTAAATTCTCTTGCCCGGGTATACAGAGGATGATTGGATGCTCCTTATTCATTTCCTCCCTCTCATAAAAAAGCGCACACATTATAACTGGTAATTCTAATTCAAAACATAATTGCCTGTGTAGTGCAAGTTAGGGGAATGATTGACTTGTAAATCATTTGCCTTGCAAGTTGCAACTACTTGAGGATGCTATTGACGTATAAAAGTAAGGACATTCAAACCTATACATGTACTAATTGCATAGAAAAAACAACTACATGTAGCCAACTGTAACATCCCACATTGTGGGGTGTTTACACCAACACATTATATTAGCACCATGATTAAGATTAATAAGCCGGAGAAAAACTATTGAGGTAGGGCATTATGATCTTGTTTTCACCAAGGAAAAAGAAAAACTATTGAGGTAGGGCATTATGATCTTGTTTTCACCAAGGAAAAAGCGTTTTTCAAAAATTGCAATCAAGACAAAAAGATATTTTTTGGGAAAGTGAAAGGAAGGTTGACGATTTCAGGAAACACTAACTAAACCTATGGTTATGCAATTAATAGAAAGTTGACATACGTTAAGTAATTCGATAATGTTTTACTGCATCCGGATGCAATCTTCAAGGTTTCCAAAGCACATGCAGCTGATATAATAGCATTGGTGGAAGCTATAGCTGGTATAATGTTCTTGACCACACCCTGTAACATGGAGACAAATAATGCTGAACTTTGCTGTGAAACTTTCTCATAATCTGGTAGACCACACAATCCTGTACGGAGTGAAGAATTTCCAAGAATACCATACCTGAGTTAGAGTATAGGTAACCCCTGGAATGCCAAAAAGCTCAGCTCTCTTCACAGCCTGATTATTAAAAATACATCGGTAAAACAGAGAAGATATATAACAAAAAATGAGGATAGACACTATATATTCACTTATAAACCTCGGAATAGATCCATTGCATATGTTCCGGGTCATCTGGATCAAAAGATTTACTACCATGGACCTGCGATCATGAAAAATGTAGTATCATGGAGATGGAAGGTCAGTTTTTCCATTAAAATGAAGGGTGAAAGGGAAGTACGGTAGACAAATTGAAAATTATTAATTTACCTCATCCCACTTGATCAGATGGGCATACTCAATACAATGAGCTGCAGTTCGGGGAGTTTCCGCAAGGGTGCATAAAGGAAACTTGACTTGGGGAGGGAAAAGCCAAATGGTACATTCGAAGCACGGTGTGACTCCTGGCATAATAACCCGTGCATGTCCCTTAAACCCTTCAGTTCCACCATCTACCATAGGTTTCATTGTTTCTTCCTTTGGATTATCATCAGCATCATACTCTAAATTTACAAAACCAAATGGATAAAAACAAAATCATAAAGGTGTTGAGAAAAAGGCAATTCACATTACTTATTAATGCTTTGAGGGGATAATGTAAAGGGGGCATCTTAATTGTATTTTACTTTGTGTGTACAATTAATTCTATTTCAGTATGAACTTTGAGCATTTTCAATTATTTTGATCCTTGAAGTCCTCTTATGCCTTATCATGTGAAATATAATACGCTTATCACCCTGTTGTATATCCAGTGGAAGTAACAAAAAATATGAATAACACATACTATTTCTTTTAAAAGGCTATCCTTAAGCAGAGGAAAGAGAGCAAAATAAGTCTGAATATCAAAAGGATTATCCCTATTCCGTTCAACATAGGTTCAGTTTGTTCATGAGAAAGCTAAACTAGAATCAAATTTCAATCTTATTTACCACGAATGCACCTAAGATCTAGTTATACTGTGGTCAGATATATATATATATATATATATATATATATATATGTAAGTATGAACTTAAGTGATAAAAAATTAATAACAATAAATATTAAAATAAAATTATAGAAAACTTCAATTGGACACATGTTACGCAATTAATTTAATGACGCGAAGATCTCAATAGCAAACCTGCAGAAAGTAGACGCACCTAGAAAACTACAGGCAACAGAATTTATGTAGCTTCGTGCCTCAACAGAATCAAGACCAAGAGCGATAATACTGAAATCATTGTAAAATTCTAGCTCTTTATCCTCAATTCGGCAAAAATGTGGCACAATATTCACACCACTAACTCTTTCCATGACTCGTTTTGCAGCCACCTCGGCCTTTGGCTTTCCAACATCCCCAAACCTGCAAATGCATAAATTACATGATCATATAATAATTCAGTGAACTTGAAATTAGGATAATCATTATTCAACAAAGATTGATCATTTTAAAGTATCTTGAAAAAGTAATATATAACAATTTAAGTTATATCCTAAAACAACAACAAATATCACAGAGGGCTACTGATTCAAGTATCATCCCTCCTAAAGACCTCAAAGAAAACGCTAAAAATGGACAGAAATAAGTAACACTCTCATAAGTACGTACATTGTGATTGCTTCTAAGATGCTAGAAAACGTAAGAAGATTCTAATTATTTTCTTTACATTCACTAAAAAATAAACCACTTCATCCAAACCTATCAATGGTACTCAATTCTAATGCGATCCCAGATATTACAAACCCTAGTACACATGATAGTACAATATCTTCCACTAACAAGTGTCTATTTCAAAATGTGTTGAATAATCAATCTTTCTCACAATTAATACAGCATACTAGCTTGTCACTACCTGAATAGAAACTGGCGGTTCAAATTAGACACATCAATCCGGTCCATATCGATAACTTCCAGGTTCTTGAACCCCGAAAACGCTAAATCCTTGAGCAACTCACAGCCCAATCCACCCGCACCAACCACCAAAACTTTAGCATACTCTTGAAGATCGTTTCTCAGCTGCAAAATCAAACATTATAAGTAAAAAAATCACAAAGAGTGAGAATGCACATAAGGTGTTTGTGAATAGTCCTGAAAGAAAAAATCTTACATCAGCGCCAGGTTCGAAAGTGGGGCCGACGAGATTTCCGGGACGAAGAAGGAGCTTGTCGAGATCACGTGATCTGGTGTTGTCAAGCTGCTCCGCCATTAGCTCTGGGCCAATTGCAAATGGAGTGTGGGTAGCTTATGTTTTAAGCTTTTGAGTAGCCCATGCCTCTCTATTTTACTGGGTATATATATTATTAACAAGACAAGGTGTTTCCCTTTTAACTACGTCTGTAAATTTTATATTTTTACTGATCAAGGGCCAAGGGATGTTTGGGCACCAGGCAAAATTTTATTCAAAACAGATTGTGGCTCTGTTAAGCTAAGAATAGATTATCTGATTAAATTCGTTTATTAAATCTCTATTTATTAAGTTTTCTTATTTTAAATATTTTTAAAGTTAGGTTATTATAGTTCATAATAACTTTTAGCTATTTGCTATAAAATTTACTTTCTTTAACAAGAAAGTTGAAAAAGAAATGTTAAGATGAAGAAAATTATAAAAAATTTAGAGTACATATTTTAAATAATTACTAAAATTCTCTCCTTCATGTGAGAGCCTTTGTTTTTCTCTCCTTTCTTCTTCGTAAGAGTGTGGGAGTTTTGATCATGGCGAGAGTAGACGATCTTAATGACAGAATGGCGGGGATGGGTATTGAGGATGAGGAGAATACTGAACTCATCTTTGATGAGGAGGCGGAGGATGTTTCGAATAAGTTTGAGACATGTCTGGTAGGTCGTTTCTTAACAGAGAAGGGTTTGAATGTTAAGGCTATGAAGTCCAAACTTGCAGACATCTGGCGCCCTCCACGAGGAATAACCATTAAAGATTTGAAACCAGGTGTATACTTATTCCAGTTTTATCATGTTGATGATTTGGAGTGGGTCTTAAATGGTGGACCATGGTCCTTCGACGGGGCAATGCTTGTCCTTAGTAGGGTTGGAGCCAACGAGGATCCTCTGGAGGTTCAGCTATTTAACCTTCAATTTTGGATTCAGTTTTTTGGTGTGCCTGCAGGATTAATGACGGAGTTAGCCGGAAAACAGCTTGGTAATTTCTTTGGGTCATTCATTGCTTATGATCCGAATAACAACACAAGCATTTGGCGAGAATGTATGCGGATTAAGATTAGTATTGATGTGCGCCAACCTTTAAAAAGGAAGAAAAAGATCTGCAGGAAGAATGGCACGGAATGTATTGTTCAATGTAAGTATGAACGTCTTGGAGATTTCTGTTTTGTGTGCGGATTGGTGACTCATACTGAACGATTCTGTTCAAAGAAAATCAACATGGCAGCAAGTGCTGACACAAGAGAATGGGGGGCATGGCTTCGTGCTCCGGCGAGGAGGGCAGGTGGCCAAGATCGGAGTAAATTTTTACGGGATGAAAGAGATGTTGATTGGGGCGCAAATCAAGGAAGTTCTAACGTCCAGCAGCGTTTTTCGGGGGATTTGGATAAGCAAGTTGTTCAAACTGATATGTATCGGGGTAATTCTAGTAATGCCTTATCTACAAATGATAGAATTATGGGAGCTTATTCCGGAATAAATAATGAGGCTGTTTTGGTGGCAAATTTCAAAATTCATAATGGGCCTCCAAATGATGAGTTAAATGGGCTTAATATGGAGGAAAGTAATAAAAGAAGAAGAGGCCCAGACATGCATATGTTAATGGAAGTAGAAGGTAACAGTAGAGAAGTTCACCCTGGAACTGGTCTTTCTAGCTCTGATTGTCCAGTTTCTTCCCCAACTGATTTGGCTAAGCTTGCAGTGCAAGCTAGCCATCCGCAATGAATATCCTAAGTTGGAACTGTCAAGGGTTGGGTTCCCTTCGCACAGTTCGAGCCCTTGGTGACCTTATAAAGTCACATAAACCTGATTTTATTTTCTTGTCAGAAACAATTTCTTTTTCTAATAAGATTGAAGAGTTGCGTGTTTCTTTTGGTTATGCTCAGTGTTTTTCAGTAGATAGAGTTGGTCGTAGTGGTGGTTTGGCGATTTTTTGGAAGAATAATGTGAATTGCGAGATCACAGGATATTCTCGTAATCATATTAATGTCAATTTTCTCCATAATGGTGTTGCTGTTTGGTCTTTGTCTTGTTTCTATGGATTTCCTGAGAGCACTCGCAGGAAAGACTCATGGGATCTTATTCGTCAGTTAGCTGGTATGACTCATCTTCCGTGGACTATTATCGGAGATTTTAATGACTTGTTGGTTAGTGCTGATAAGTGGGGGGGAAATCCTCATTCTCGTTCTCTCATGACTGGTTTCCAATCTGCTATTGATGATTCTCTGCTGGTTGATATTGAGTTGCAAGGTGGTAAGTATACTTGGGAGAAATCTCGTGGTACTAATGGTTGGGTTAAAGAGCGTCTAGACAGAGCTTTTGCAACTCGTTCCTGGTTGCACATGTTCCCTCTTTGTAAGCTTTCTCTTATTCTTACACCTGTTTCGGATCATGAACCAATTTTCTTGGACTTATTCAGCGTGTCGTTCACTCGAAAACAATTCCGGTTCCGCTTTGAGAATACATGGCTTCAGGAACCTGGTTTTCATAAGGAAACTACTGATTTTTGGCTTTCTCTGCCTCCCTCCAACATCCTCCCTAAGCTTCTTTCGGTGTCAAGTTTTATGGCCCGATGGGGAAGGAACTTCTTTTATAAGTTTCGAGACAAAGTGAGGAGATGTAAGGAGCTGTTAACAGAGCTTGTTAGTCGTATTGACAGTGATGGAGTTAGGTTATATTTGAATGAGAAGGAAAGGTTGAATGAGTTGTTGCTTCACGAAGAGATTTATTGGAAACAAAGGGCCAAAATCTTTTGGCTGACTGAAGGTGACGCCAACACAGAGTTTTTTCACGCATCAGCCTCCACTCGTAAGAAGACAAACCAAATTCCGTTTCTGGTCAATGACATGGGGGTGCAAGTCAATGACATGGAGGGTATGTGTGATGTGGTTAATACGTACTTCACTGATATTTTCAGAAGTGAGCAACAAGACTTGACAGATTCTGGTATTGAGGAGAACAGATGTGTAACAGAAGCTCAGAATTGTGTTTTG
Organism: Apium graveolens; assembly: GCF_009905375.1. Taxonomy (NCBI): domain Eukaryota; kingdom Viridiplantae; phylum Streptophyta; class Magnoliopsida; order Apiales; family Apiaceae; genus Apium; species Apium graveolens. The sequence goes on from NC_133654.1 coordinate 224,476,565, forward strand.
GTGGCAGAGCTCACGTTTCCAGAATTTACTACTGCTGTCAAACAAATGCATCCGGACAAAGCTAGTGGTCCGGATGGTCTGAATCCAGCTTTTTTTCAACAATTCTGGCCTACTCTTGGGAAGGAGGTCTTCAACTGTTGTAGAGACTGGTTGCAATCGAACACATTTCCAGCAAATCTGAACGACACAAACGTTGTACTCATCCCCAAAAAAGATAATGCTGTTAGTATGAAGGACCTTCGTCCTATAGCGTTGTGCAATGTGCTTTATAAAATTTTGTCGAAGGTGTTAGCCAATCGACTCAAACGTATTCTGCCTCATGTAATCTCCGAGAACCAAGCTGCATTTGTTCCTGGTAGGAGTATTAATGACAACGTTCTAATAGCTTTTGAGCTTATTCACCATATGAAAAAGTCATCGGGAGGTCGTGTAGGGGATGTAGCTCTTAAACTAGACATATCTAAAGCATACGACAGGGTGGAATGGGGGTATCTGAAACGTCGAATGATAGCGATGGGGTTTTGTTCTCAATGGGTCAAGTGGATGATGTTGTGTGTGACAACGGTGTCGTATGACTTCTGCTTCAATGGTGCTGTTATTGGACCGATCATTCCGTCACGGGGAATTAGGCAGGGAGACCCTATTTCCCCCTACCTATTTCTTTTTTGTGTCGAGGGTCTATCCCTTTCTTTGTCTAAAGCTGCTTCTGAGGAGGTGATTCATGGCGTTAAAGTAAGTAGGTCGGCACCAGCTATCTCTCATCTTTTGTTTGCAGATGACTCATTTCTGTTTTTTCGTGCAAATACTCTCGAAACAGAGGCAGTTAAGTCTATTTTAGATGAGTATGCAATAAGTTCAGGCCAGCATATTAATTATCAGAAATCGGGCATATTTTTCAGTGCTGATGTTAAGCAGGAGCAGAAGGTCATAATCTCGTCTATTTTGGGGGTGTCTAATGATTTACAGAATAGCAAGTACTTGGGCTTGCCTTCTCTAGTGGGTAGGTCGAAGAAGCGGGTCTTCGGATTTGTTAAAGAGAGATTGTGGAAGCGATTGCAGGGGTGGAAAGCTAAGACAATATCTCGTGCAGGCAAAACAGTTTTGATTAATAATGTGGCTACTGCTATTCCTTCGTACTGTATGTCTTCCTTTTTACTCCCACGAGCTATGTGTAAGGAAATGGAGGTACTGATGAATAAATTTTGGTGGCAATCAGGGTCCACTGATAGGAGAGGAATCAACTGGATTGGATGGGATGGGCTAAGCATGTCGAAATGTCAGGGAGGGTTAGCTTTTCGTAACCTCTACGGTTATAATATTGCCCTCATGGCCAAACATGTGTGGAATTTTATCAAGAACCCTCATTCTCTAGTGGCTCGACTTTATAAAGCAAAATATTTCCCAGATGCTCACATCTTACAAGCTAAAGCTCCTCAAGGGTCAAGTTTTATTTGGCAAGGAATTATTACAGCAAAAAACGCAGTGTTGCCAGGCTACCGATGGATTCTGGGAGATGGGGAATCGATCAAGTGCATGCATGATGTATGGTTGCGGGGTAAAGATGATCTTCGAGTGGACCAACTACGTGATTATGAGAATAGAGACCTTGTGGTAGCTCAGCTTTTTAAGCACGGTACAAAGGAGTGGGATGGTGATAAAATAAGGAGTCTGTTTTCTGAAGGTGATGCACAGCTGATTATGGCAACTTCTATTCCCTGCAGGCCGGCCGTGGATCGTCTAGCTTGGTCAAAGACTACTAATGGCCAATATTCTGTGAAAACAGGTTACCAGTTTTGGCATGCCCAAAATATTGGCACTGGCACTGTTACACAATCTAGTGGGTGGAAGAAGCTCTGGCATTTGGAAGTTCCTCTTAAGATCAAAGTATTTCTATGGCGTCTTTGCAGGAATAATGTGCCTGTGAAAAGTCGATTGCAGTCTAAGGGAGTAAATCTTTCTCTTGAATGTCCCATGTGTAACTCTGGTGATGAAGACCTTATTCACATTTTTTTCACCTGCCAGTTTGCGACGTTATGTTGGCAATACTCAGGTATGGTCTTTGATTTGTCTCTGGTGGGGTCTGCCCCCTCCTGGCTACTTGATAAGTTTGAATCAGGTCCTGTTCATGAAGCTTTCAATATTGCTCGAGTTCTTTGGGGAATTTGGTTTTTTCGAAACAAGAAAGTCTGGGATCACAAAGTCGTTACAGCTGCTATTGCTATGGATTGGAGCGCTAAGGTTATTTCTGACTGGAAGGAGGCTAAAGCTAAGCGTGTTGGTCAGGTTGGTAGTACTCCCAGTGCTGCATCTTCTACTCGAGTGACGTGGAAAAAGCCGGAGGGTGGAGTTCTTAAACTAAATGTTGATGCAGGTGTGCGTTTCAGTGAGGCCTCGGTCTCGTTGGGTTTGGTTTTGCGTGACAGCGAGGGAGTTTTTGTGATGGGTAAAACAATTTGTAAAGCCATGGTGGCTACTGTCCTTGAAGCAGAAGCATGCGCTATTTATGAAGGTCTCCAGTGGTTGTGCTCGTTAAATCATGAGGTGGTGGAAATTGAATCAGACTCTCTGCTTGCTGTTAGAGCCTTGCATGACTCCCAGGAAAATCATTTAGAAGTTGGTCACATCTTGAATGACTGCAAGCTTATTTTAAATTCGAAGCCAGGTTATTCAGTTTCATTTGTTAAACGACAAGCGAATGGAGTAGCTCATCTAGTAGCTAAATTACCCTGTTCTCTAAATTGTCAAAAGGTGTTTACGTCTCCTCCAGATGTATTGTTGGAGACTCTTCTGTATGACATTTCGTATTAATGAAATTTGTCTTTTATTCAAAAATAATACAGTATATATGTTATCCCTAAGCTGTTACTTTGAACTAATAAAAATAATAAAAATATATATATATAGAAAGACTATTGACACAGAATGATAAAAGAGGTCAATTGTAGTTGTAAGCCGATTAGGGTAGTAAGGGGGGAAGTCGGACCAAGTTTACGTTAGACTTCAGCTAATAATAAAATGTTTAAATTAGACTAGTTGACATTAAATCTCAACAAAAATATAATTTTAGATTAGAATTCACAAAGTGTGTTAAATTTTAATCAAAAATGACACAATCTTGGCCAAAATATGACAACTTAACACTTGGAAACTGTTTTTTACAAATGATACACAACCAAAGAAAACGAAAATGAGTTATATTGAAAATGGAGCAGTTGGACTCTAAACCTATAGTACAAACTATTTGAGAATGATACTTAAAAGCTAGTAGTATTACAACAATCTACTTCTACACCTAAAAGCCTAAAACTATGCAAATTTCCTTCCAAGACATTCATTCACCTTTGAAGCAAAAACAACATACACAAATCTACATCTAAAGCTATGCAAATTTCAGCATTTTTACTTGCGGTATATGCACCCCGAATCAAAAACAACATAACTATAGAACATTCACCACGAATCAAGAACAACATTACCATATTAGAAGCCAAAGACATTGCTATTGCCAGAAATAATATGAACAAAATTTTAAGTTACTTGTTTAAAGCATCACATGTCACAATGCATATAGCCACAACTTGCCAAATACCATTTTTTTCGCGCCAATATGCCTTTTAGGTTCTGATTTCTCTAGCTACTACTCTACCCAAAGAATGAATTTGTAAAGAACATGCTCATTAATTCACATTTAATAGTTAAACAGTAGAATAAAACATCCCCACAAGGAACTTCTACACATTGGACACCAGAATGAAGCCACTTTTGAGCCCTTCAAAAGTAGCTGATATTATATTAAGCGCAAAGATGAGCATTGCAATAGTCCTTGTAAGTAATACGAAAGTAAATGTAGACTTTAGTTCACATGGCACCCAGCGGCCAGCAATTTAAACACAGTATGTTAACACAGCTAATTATTACACTCGGATCCTTTTGCAGTCAATTCTAAATTCGGCTAAGATTCTTCAGGTGGTGGTTGAGGTTGTTGTGGCCACATCTGTGGTGGCATGTAAGGGCGTGGCTGCTGGCCATAAAGGGCTGGATCCACAGGCTTACCCATGTACATACCTGGAGATCCAACCTGGGCAGCATGCTGTGGCTGCATGTAATAGTATGGAAGGCCTTCAGCTGGACCTCCTACAGGAAGGGGCCCTCCTGGGATTGTTGCAGCAAGAACCTCATCTTTTAAATCCTCCCTTGGAACGATATCAACCAGGAAATCAAATATATCGGTCCTAGTGATGGCTGCCGCAATGTCATTCTTTTGCAGTGTCCTTCTTTTATTCTCCTCGGTGTGATTCCAAGAACGTAATGTCAACTCTAGGATGAACATCTCACAGGCCCGGGCAAATATGACCGGAGCTTCGGCTGATATCATCCTTACATCCTCGTCTGCTTTCATAATCTTCTTGATCCTAGCCAATGGTAAACTATGATTTTTAAAATCAGTTACCTGCTCAATTTCTTGGTACTGGTTAGCCCAAAAATTCTGGAGTTGTTGCTGCAATTGCTGTTGCTGCTGCTGGTGGATATGCTGATAAGCAAGCTGATGTTGTGCAAGCTGAGCTGGAGAAGATGGAAGACCTGCTGTCTGTGGAGACTGGATTGTACCAGCTGACGCAGGAGGAGTTCCCATCATTTGGCTAGCTTGATAAGCGGGCACGCCATATTGCATCTGAGCTGAGCTACCGATCCCCATACCTGGGGGCTGTCCATGCCCTTGCTGATCCATTATTCGGTTCTAGTAATGCAAATTCACTATAAACACCAAGAGATTGCATCATTAGCACAAGAACAATGTATAGTACAGTATATTGGTTAACGAGCTCTTAGATGGAATGCTGGTCGATATTAGAACTAGGTTATTTAATTCTGTATGGTTTTTTAGGCACGCTAGCGATAGACTTGATCACTGGATTTAGTAGGTTGATCTGCTTTTTTGTTGCTTTATCATCTCAATCTAGTCTTGTTTAGATTCTTTTAGATAGTTTTCTCTATGTCTGGACGTCTAGTAAATCGCTAGTGTGTACACTATCAATGACATTATTACCGTTAGTTAGGCAAGATGTAGAATGTCTGTTTTCTCCGTTGCGAATTTCAACAGATTGTGGTGTTGATAAACCGGACATTTTAAAAAAAATATTGGAAAAAATATGGAATCGATGTAGTATCAAACAGTATAGCTTGTGAAAATGTAGGTCTTGACAATATATCAGCATTCAATAGATTTTTAGGTGAATTCATGTGACAGAGCGGGTGTACAGATAGAAACTGACTTAAAGGCAGAGATTGTTGCACAGGTGGGGGTCTAGGATCACACAATTTATGAGCACAACCTACAGTGAGCCATATCCAATAATTAATTGGCGATACTTTTATCCACCTCTAAATCAAATAGTTGGTAATGTCAAAATTAACAACACACTACATGTAACAGTAACCAATAAGTATATCCAAAAGTACCCCGATAATTACAAGTTCTGAAACACAGCTTACATATGACAATAAACATAACATATGACAATTAACATAGAGGAAAGAAAACAAATTTAACTAAAGAAATAAGCACAAGAACTTTGGGTGAAAATAAATTTTAAAATCAGGCACTCTAAACAAAGTTATCTTCCTCAACTCATCAAGGCTTAAAAACCAGTGAAGGCTTCTGCATAAGCTCTACATATATTTATGTTCTTAAGAAATTGGCTTAATGACCTTTTCGGCCTCAAAGTTTGTACCAGTGTACTCATAAAACCCTGTAGTTTAAAAGCGTACCTTTTCATCCCTCGGGTATCCAAAATATGCTTTTTTACCCTTGGACCGGGAAAAAATCCGGGTAAAAACCGGCCGATCTAAGGGTAAAAGGGTACGTTTTCAGTACCTGAGGGGCAAAAAGGTACGGTAATGGACTACAGAGCTGATGGGTATATTGGTGCAAACTTTGAGGTTTAAAAGGTAATTAAGCCTAAGAAATTTGACAATTGTCTAGCATATCATTTCTGCCTTTATTTTGATCAGCAACTGGTTATGTGACTACAATTGGTTCAGCAGATTCCTTTTTTATACATTTCTAATTAGACTGGTATTAACAATTTTAAGTTCTTTCAATTGCGAGACAAGACATAATTAGATTGACGCGAACTAGTTTTGTGGAGAAACAATACTTACAAACATCGAATTTCTAAAGCTGCTGAAAACTTTCCAAACAGAGGCCATGTTAACCATCTTTTAGTAATCGATTAATTAGGTGAAGTAAACTAACTAGAAATAAGATAGTTAGTTTTTGAACTTATAGCCAGTATAGGCATCTGTCCAATCCTAAATTTGGATAATTTACCCCTAACTAAAGAAAAAAAACGATGCTCCATACCAAAACACATGAGTATTACAAGGAACTAGCTACCTAAAAGTCAGTAACAGAACTAATACTTGGGTTTGGTTGCAAATGTTTATAAAATCAACAACGGCGTGTCCCTCCGTTTGACAAAATACTTGCCAGTATACAAACAGGTTTAAAATAAAAAGAAAATATCGCAACGAAAACTGAATAAGCTATAAACTTAAAATACAGCTTGTCACATTTATGATCATATATATTGTACCAAAAAATTCAAACACTTTGCACACCGCAACGGAATTTGCACACAATATGAATAGCAATCACAGAGTCTAGTTTTATAAGCTAATATACCCAAATATTAGCACAAATGCACAAGTTATCTTGTAATAGGCAGTAAAGTTATCATCAGCATTCAGCATAACAGAAGCAGCTAAATTACCCGAATCTAAAAGTAATTACCAGAAACCGCAACAACGCAAATTGTTTTGTTAACTTAACCCTGCAGAGGATGATTATTCAGCATACAAATATCCCTAAACATATAACCCGAATTGACATAGCAAAAAAATATAATTATCATATCATTAGAAAATTCAAGAAAGAAAAGAAGCACCTTTAATAGCTACAACACTCTGAGTTTTCGATCTTGCTTAAATATAAAAACCCTGTAACCAAGAATAAAGAATTGAGATTAGAAAAAACATGTATATATAGATTATGTACGTATATACCCTATAATATAGAAACTGAAATGAGGGGGTAAGTAATTGATAGAACGGAGAGAGAGAGAGTATGTAAATGCGCTAGGAATTGAAATACATACAAAAAAATCTTCTGACATGAAATGAAAGCGGGTGAGTTGTGTAATAAAACAACCACATTAATTAATTACAAGAACATTGTCTAAAAAGTACTTAGGATGAAAGCACATTGAGTTTGGGTGGGGCGTGGGGATGAACAACTTTATTACCAGAATTAGTGACCTAATCACTAACCCATTTACCTTAATTTATTTCAATCCTTCGGTGGTAGGGCCGCTGGAGATGTTAAAATCAGACGGGGTCGAATAATAACAATCATGTACGTAGTAAAATTCATGAACTGTGAATATTTTTTGTCAGGTACGATTACGAACAGTGAATATTAATTTCATTGCAATCTCGACAATGATCGATCACACTCTCGGATCACACACCCTGCACGCAGAGTTATCTTGTGGTCAAAGAGAAACAAACTTATTGTGAAAAAAGAAATAATCAGTTAAAATTTGAATAAACATGATACAAGCTTCGTTTGAAGTTTCTTTAAAAAATTGTTGCGCAAATCATGAAAAGTGTTTTTTTAATAATTATAATCATTTGGTTTTTTTTGTTTTGTGAATTTTGATTATAATAAAAAATTAATATTTGTCGTGAAATACTGATAGAGAATAAAAATAACCCTAATTGCGTAATTAATATCGCATTAATTAGATTTCATTGGGTCCGAAAGAGAAGCTTGATGAGACCTGAAATTCAAAATATTAATTAACTTTATAACTAATAAATATAAGGATAAAATAACACATGCAAATAGTATTCTATACGGGATATAATTCCTTGGGGATTGACTTCCAAAAACCTCAAAAGGATAAGAAATCGACTTACTACATTCTAGAACTTCAAAGTTCAATCTAAGTCTAAGACTTATCCACTAAGTCTCCTAACCCTAACTTAATTCAAGGTTACCAACACATATATAAGGGGTCTCACCCTAAAAATTAGAATTATATTTTTTGACTTGATGCTTGGCATAATGCAAAGTTTGTGGACATCTTTTGAAGGCATATTAAAATCACGAAATACGAGAGCAGTTAAAATTGTGTTTTGAGCTCACGAACCCTAGCATTAAAAACATCCTAATTTCCTACCCAACATTCGGCGGCGTCTGTGGGAAGAAGACATCAACCATAATAAGCACACGAAGAAACAACGGGGCTGGTGAAACCCCTGTTGGAACTACCCAATTGATTTCATCTACTATTGAGATTCTGCCCCACTCGACATACAATACTCAAGGGGCGGTGAATCTCATCATCCCTTCATCCGTATCTCAACCAATCCTGACTCTGGGAACAAATTCTCAAGACCCAACCTTGAACGTACCTTTGGGAACATAATCTATGGGTTTTGGGATGTCAATTATGGTACACACTAAGGGGGAAGTAGGTTATTCCCACCACTGCAAATCACAACAGTGGGATGATCCTATTATGTTAGAGGCTTAGCTCCCTGCAATGATGAACGAGATTTCTCTGGTCTAAATACCATTGAGTATGGGTGTACAGACGAACCGCTCAACCGTATTGAACTGCTCAACCGCTCGCAACTGAACCGTATTTTGTGAATGATCGTGAAACGCGGGTTGGTTGCAGAATTAAATTTTAATAATCGCTTATTTCTGGTTTGGATGCAGTTTTAAAATTTAAAAAATTGCAAAATTGCAATCGCAATCGCCGATAGCTACATATATTTATAATAAAATATTTTTTCAAAAATATACTTGATATCATATAAATTAATAAGTAAACACATTTATTTTTTTTTAAAAAGTTATTCTTTAATATTTTGATATTAACATACCTTTCTTTAAACTCCGGTCTAAAACCCTAAGAACCTATATGCCTGAAGTTTCTCACAAGGCACAAGTTCTATCTCTTAAGTACCCATATGTATTAGTCATTAGTCAGATAGTTTGTATTTGATTTCTGAATGTAAACTTATCAAGAAACTTAAACTTAAATTTATTAATGTTCAGAATTTATATCTTTTTACAAATTATTAATTGTTTTAAAATAAGTGGTTGAACCGCAAATCGATCCTCAATAATCGTAAATTCACAACCGCAATTGACGCGGTTAAGCGCAACCGCAATTGACGCGGTTAAGCGCAACCGCAATTGACGCGGTTGCAGATGATAATTTTCAAAAACCGCTCTTCGCGGTTTGAAGCTATTTTTACCCCAAACCGGTCTGATCCAAACCGCTTACACCCCTACCACTGAGGAGAATGAAAAATTCACCAACGAGGATACTCATCATAGGAGGAGACGTAGGGGCAAGGAGCCCGTTGGAGGAGGGCACCCCAACCTTCAGGAAACTCAAGGGATGGAGTCCCAAATTTTTGAGAAATGATACGTGTTAGTCGTTAAACACGCGCTAATAATACACGCATGTATACGAGTTCGCAAGTAGTACAGAATTCTTTCTAGTTCGTTCCCACAGAGACTGTATTGGTTAACTAATTAATTCACGCACTTAAGCAACAATGTATGGTTATTATTTAATGCTAAGACGATAACAAATTGAGGTTGTTTATAACTAAGAATTACTCTAACTATTATAACTACGAAATTAAGATTGACTGAATAAATATATATGACAAACATGAGATTCTAACTTCATTAAATACTTCATTCAATAGCCTTATTGTTCTTAATCTTAGCATACAATGGTGATGACACTAATCAGATAACACGAAACTGATAAACTCCAACTTTTGTTGCACGAATACCATACTACCAGACATCCATAAAATAGATAGAAGCTGAATAGATACCAATTATATTGAGACCCTATATATCTATAGAATTTGACAACATAACGGTTTAAGCACAAGTTATCTATCATGATTACACAGGGCAAGTAAGATGTGGTAAAATTACCTACGAATCATGCATAACAAATACATGAACCTATGCTAGCATGGCAAGTTCTAAATCCTTAAATTCACTTTCGCTTCATTAAGAATTAACAAATTATCTTATAAGTTCGCGACGCTCATAAGACGAATACGCACAACCAATACTAGGATATCATACAATCACCACATACTAAGGCATCGAAACAATTTAACTAAAGAAATCTATATATAAATCCGCTAAAACCCCACGATAACGATTAGCCCATAATCGGACTCATCATCAACGTGGGTTCCAATGAAAACATGATATAACAAATGTAGTCTTATAACGAATAAATAACAGAGTATAACACAAGAGTATAGGTTCAACAAAACAAGAAACGAGCATCCAAAATTACAACTCAAAACAAAAATTCACAAGAATAAACTAGATTGTCTTCGCCTTTGTTGATTCGTGCTATAAGTCTCTTGTCGTCTTCTCCTTAGCTCTGAAGTGTCTCTCGCTTGATTAGTTATTAAAAATGACCTAGAGTTGTTTATATAGTAGCCCTGATCAGCATAGAACCCCAGAAAATCAGTCTTCTATTCAAAATAGGAAGTCTGCATCCCGACCTGGCGCGGCCGCGCGCTGGCTCTCTGAAGTTCTAGCACGGCCGCGCGCTTGATCAGCGCGGGCGCGCTCGGCTTCTGCCAAAAATTATTTCTTTTCTTTTTCCTTTTCTTGCAGACTCGAGCCGGACTTCGCGAGCTTTTATTCCAACACCGCCTAGACACTATATTAGCACCAAAATAATGCTAATTCACCTAATTCACAGATTAATGCCTGAAATGCAAAAACATTAGCAAACACGTTAAAACACTTAACAACCTGAGTACAAACGCATCAATTCAAAGCTTATTAGAGCATTATAAAGAGTCATAAATGTCACTCAACAATACGCGCTCATGAAACAGAGATCTTAAGGCTAAAAAAAGACATGCAAATTAGTCAGGCCGGGCGGCCAAGGCCCAATAGGACCGGGAGAGTTGGGAGAGCTACCCAAGTTATTAATTTGGAGGAGACCCCTAGGAGAAGAATGGTGGATGCTCCTCGGGGTAACCCAATTGATATAGTGCCACTTGGAGATCCTGATGACCCGACTCCACCCTTCACGGCAGAGATCACGAATGTCAATATCACAAGGAAGATTAAGATGCCCATTTAAAAGGCTTATGATGGGACTGGAGATCTAATAAATTATGTGAGGACTTTCTCCAATGCTCAGTTGTTGTAGCCCGTAAATGATGTTATCAAGTGATGGGCCTTTCCTCAAGCCTTGTCGGGTATGTCTCAAAGATGGTACAGCCATTTACCCTCAATTCGATTGGATCCTTCAGAGATATAAGCCAAGCGTTCATTAAAAAATTCATCAGTGACAAAGTTCATGAAAAAATTTTAGCGTCCTTCGTGGGCATTGTACAAGGAGCGAAGGAGTCCCTTAAAGACTACCTAAATCGTTTTACAAAAGAGGGCTTGAAGGTCCCACATCTTGATGATAAAGTGGCCATAATAGCCCTGCAGCGAGGAACTACAGATGATTTTTTCAGGATGTCATTGGCCAAACGCCCACCGGAAAGCATGTTACAGCTCCAAGATAAGGTCGGGAAGTATATCAAGGTTGAGGAGAGTATGAAGAAAACGATCTTAAGCAATGAGCCCACTTGCGGCAATAAGCGCAAGATGGAAGGTAATTATGATGCAAAGGATAAATATCATCGGGCCTACAAAGATTCTGATTCACCTCCGAAGAAGGGCGGACTTGGGAAAAAGTTTACTGAATATGCAAGATTGTACTCTCCTAGTTTTAAAATCTTGATGGAGATGAGAAGGATAGAGATGTCCGTTGGACAAAGTCTCTGAAGGCTGATCCTACCAAATTAGATAAAAGCAAGTATTGTCGATTCCACAAGGATGCTGGCCATGACACCGATGAGTGCCGACAACTGAAAGATGAGATCGAATTCTTGATTCAAAAGAGGAGATTGAGCAAATACACCAGAGAAGGTGAGAGGAACAATAATGGAATGAGGGATTATGAATACGGGGGGAGAGATTATGATGACTGAAGGAGGGATCGAGACGATCAGAAACGAAATCCCCAACCAAGAGGACTGGTGATGAACATGATCCTTAGAGGACCAACTGATGCTGGTTCCTCTAAAAATTCAAAAAAATGCTTATGCTCGAGAAGTCATGCACATCATTGGAGAAGCCCCAAAGCGAGCAAAGACTGGGGTATTAATGACATTAGACGACTTTGACTTAGAAGGGGTGAATTTTTTCCATGATAATTATATGATCATAACACCCATCACAGGGAACAGCCCTGTAAAGAGAGTACTTGTAGAAAATGCAACATTAGTAGACATCCTGCTTTATGACACCTTTATTAGTATGGGATACAACGATTCTAAATTGACCCCAACTGACATGTCGATTTATGGATTCTCGGGGATCGAATATCTTGTTGAGGGAATAATTAAACTTCCATTAATAATGGGCAAGGAGCCAAGGTAAACTACATAAATGTTGAACTTTATTGTGGTTAAAGCCGGATCAACTTATAAAGCATTCCTTGGAAGAAAAGATATACATGCTTTCATGGAGGTCCCCTCATCCCACCATTCAATAATCAAGTTTCCAACTAGAAACGGGGTAGGAGAGGAAATAGGAGATCAGAAAATGGCAATAAGCTGCTATGTAGCCTAATTGAGGGCAGATGGAGCTTAGGGGGGCAAGTTCTGCCCATTGAAGACATGGACGTCCGCGAGAATGATGAGAAACAAGAAAAGCCAGCGATAGATAGTTCAGATACCTTTGGCTCATGAGGACCCTGAAAAATAACTTTCATTGGAGCATTGTTGGAGGAACCCCTTAAAGTGAAGTTGGTAAATTTTTTACAGGAAAATAGTGATATTTTTGCATGGTCAGCAGCTGATATGCCAAGTATCAACCCTGAATTGATAACTCACATGCTACATATCGATCATAATCGGAAGAGGGTAAAGAAAAAGAAGAGGAGCTTTGCACTTGAGAGGCAAGAAGCCATAAAGCAAGAAGTAGAAAATCATTTAAAAGTTGTTTTCATTGAGGAGATACAATTTCCGGAATGATTGGTGAATCTTGTAACGATAAAGAAGATGAATGGAAAGCGGAGAATGTGTATTGGCTTCACTGATCTGAATGATGCATGCCCAAAAGATTATTTTCCTCTGCCAAGGATAGACACTCTGATAGACGCCACTGCGGGGTACGAGATGCTGAGTTTATGGATGGATTTAGCGACTACAATCAGATCATGATGTATAAAGATGACATCCCAAAGGTATCATTCAAAACTGACATTGGTATTTTTTGTTATCTTGTTATGGCATTCGGTCTCAAGAATGCAGGAGCCACGTATCAGGGATTAAATAAGATATTTAAGAATCTTATTGAGAAGGTCGTGGAGGTCTATATAAAAGACATGTTAGTCAAGAGCCCTGTAAAGGCAGATCACATAGCCAATTTGAGGGAAGCTTTTGAGGTATTAAGATATCATAAAATGATGTGGAATCCAACAAAGTGTGCTTTCAGTATAGGATCCGGAAAGTTTTTATGATTGATGGTCTCCAAGAGGGGAATTGAGGCCAATCATGATAAGACAAAAGCCATTCTTGACATGGAACCTCCAAGTTCTGTAAAGGACATTCAAAAACTCACTGGGAGAATTTTCGCTTTGGGGAGGTTCATCTCCAAGTATGGAGACAAATGCCTACCATTTTTAAGACTTTGAAGAAAGTGAAAGATTTCGCTTGGACTGATGAAAGTAATATGATGTTCGAGGAACTGAAAAGATACATTGTTCAAGCCTCGTTGTTGGCCAAACCGATTTTGAATGAAACTTCATATTTGTATTTGGCTGTTTCCGAAAACGCCTTGAGCGCTATGTTGGTGAGGTAAGAGGCTAAGATCCAGAAACCTATCTACTATATTAACAAGATTTTATATGGAGCTGAACTATTCCATTATAGAAAAGTTTGTCTTAGTCCCGTCCTTACTTTTAAGCACACAAAATTGAAGTATTGACAAATCAACCTCTAAGGAATATGGGTTAATAATATCATTCATAAATTAAGGCCATTGGAAGCTGATCAAATGGTCCATGGAGCTTGCGGAGTTTGATATCAAATATAATCCTAGAGCAGCGATTAAAGCTCAGGCATTGGCAGACTTCACAGTTGAATGTACCATCAACAACCAAGAAGTCTGTGAGGAAGATACTCGAGGAGGCATGGGTGGCAAAGATGAAGAGAAGAAAGTTGTGAACAAGAAATTCTGGGTGCTCTATTTGATGAGGCATCAACAATAAATTTAAGTGGAGTTGGTCCATCTTACAAAGCCCCGATGGTCTCTTGATATAATATTTCATGAAGTTGGATCTCCCTACTACAAACAATGAGGCAGAATACGAAGCCCTCATAGCAGGACTTGGCCTAGCTGGAACCTTGAGAGTTAAAAACTTGAAGGTCCGTGGAGACTCGAAGTTTGCGGTATCCCAGTTCAATGGAGAATACAAAGCAATGGATGAAACCATGGCCAAGTAAGTACGACTCGTGAGAGCCATGTGACTCAGTTTGATGAGTGCCATGTTGAGTCTGAAGAGAAGAAAACTAAAAGGCAGATGCGTTATCTAAATTTGCCTTTTCAGAAGTAGAAGAAAATTCTGGAAGCATATACTTTTGTGTTCTGAAGACACAGGGCATTAATGTTAAGATAGTTGCCCCATTGGGCTTAGAGGATCATAAATAGATCCCATTAAGGCCCACCTTCAAATAGGTTGGCTCCCGAATAATGTGATGGAAGCTCAAAGACTGGATGTACGAGATTTGAGATACTCCTTAATTGATTGGATCATATACAACAGATCCTTTGTGTTTCCCTATCTTAGTTATCTCAGATCTGATAAGCTCGACTACCCCTTGAAGAGGTACATGAAGGCATTTGTGGCCAACACTTGAAGGGTAGGGCCCTTGCTCACAAGATTACTCATTTGGGCTTCTACTGACCAGAAATGATGGTCGATGCTAAAAACTATGTGAAGAAGTGTGATTGATGTCAAAAACATGCACCATTTGTTAGGCATCCACCTGAGATGCTAACCTCTATAAACTCTCCCATCCTTTTTTCTATATGGGGAATGAATATTCTCGGGCCTTTCCCAATGGCCACTGCATGAAGGAAGTTTTTGATTGTGGCAATTGACTACTTCACCAAGTGGATAGAAGCTAAGCCTTTGGCTAAGATCACAACCAAACAAGTTGCCCAGTTTTCGCGAGAGAATATCATGTGTAAATATTGGATTCCTCATATATTAGTGAAAGATAATGGAACGTAGTTCAACAATGAAGAATTCAAGAAGTATTATGAGGATAATAAGATCGAGTTACGATTCACCTCTGTTTCCCATCCTCAAGTAAAACGGGAAAGCCGAAGTGGCAAATTGAATTATTCTTGATGGACTGAAGAAGAGGATCGATAAGTTCAGAAGCAATTAGATAGATGAAATACTCCCGATACTCTGGGCATATAGAACCACGTGCAGGGTAACTACAGGAACAACACTTTTCATGATGGCTTATAAAGTCGAGGTAGTTGTCCAAGTGGAGATATCACATTCACTCCAAGGATTCAAGCATATAGTGTTGATGAAATTAAGGAAGAATAGAGGCTTAGCTTTGAATTTGATCGATAAAGTGCGAGATGAAGCACATGTTAAGATCGTTGAGTACCAGAAGAAATCATCTTTCTACTATAACTTGCTAGTTAAGGAAAGGTTCTACAGTGAAAGGGATTTATTCTCAAGGAAAATCAAAGTCTCGGGTCTAGGATAGAAAGGAAAATTAACGACTAACCGGGAAGGGCCATATCGAGTCAAGGAGGTGAAGGGATGGGGATCTTATAGACCGGAGACCTTGGATGATAAGGAAATACCTGACATGCTTCGAATTTCAAGATATATTACATCTAACTTCTTTAGGAAAATACTATCTAGTAGAATCAGTTAGTTAAGAATAAGATTTTTTAACCATGGGTCTATGGCCCCTTAGGATTTGAATTCCAGTTTGTTAGGATTTTACATTCCAGCTTATTAAAATCTTTTGTAAGGGTTGGACCCGAATTTTTCAAGGTTTTCGATACACCGAGTTACATTTTCATATTTACTGAGTTTAGAAGTTATGATTATATGGTTGAATAAAAATGAAATGCTTAAGTATGAAAATAAAAAAAAAGAAATAGGAAAGGTTGGAAACACAACCTCAAAAGGTATCAGTTCATACATAAATAAGATCCCGAAGGATACAAGTTCAATAAAAACATAATAAATTTAAAAGCCTGAGAAGACAAAAGGAAGTCAGTCGTCCCGAGGAGTCCCAACCTTCTTTTTCCTTGAATCACCCTCCCCATCCTCGCTATCGCTCTTTGAAGCAGTAGAATCAGATGCGGAGTCTTAATTAGAATCCCGAGTTAGAGCCTTAAGAGGAGTTGAGTTAGGATCAAGAATGCCCTGATCTTGCTCAACACTTTCATCGATCTCCTCCTCGCAAATACCCTCCTCATCCTCGGAGTCCTCATCACTAACTCCATCCAATAGTTGCCTCAAGTAGAAGGGATTCTCGGGACTATTGAAGTCCGCAGGCTCGATCTCAGGGAACTTCTCTTTGACAGCTTTGATGGCAACATTCCATAATAAAGAAGTGTGCAGGGTAAAGGGCTCATCATGCTTGGTCATGAGATCTGAAAATTCCTGGGAGCTCATGTAGTCATTAATCAGTTTTGCTTTCTTGGCCTTATATTGAACCAAGTTAGTGTGAGCCGATGCTAATGCTTCATCCTTGGCCTTTAGCTTCTTCTTCAGCCTCTTTTCTTTGATTTTTGCCCTCTTGGCCTCTTTTTCCTATTTCTCGGGCGACCTCTTCCACGACTTAGCGTGGTGAAGAGCGCCCAGAAAATATGTGTTGGCCTAAAAGTAAGAAATAAATGTCAAATACGATTTAAACTAAAGAGGCTGAGATTATTTTTAGAAGAAATCATAAAAAGACTCACAGTGGCAAGGACTTGACAACCCATAAGCTCAACACTAGCTAGGTCAGAACCAACCACAATGTCCTGAAATTTGGGAGTTGTGATGGACTGAGACGATCAATCGATAGAATGCTTGGTTGATCCTATCATTGTATCATGTTTCCTGAAGCCCCGAGCAGGCTAGAAGGTTGGCTTATCTAAAGTCGCCACGGCGTGACCCGTGGCCTCCAAGTAAGAGACCGAACCCTCGTGCCTCTTCAAAAAACCAGGAAGAGGGGTGGGCACATGCTGATTTGCACTACTATCGAGATCTATTTTAATGTATATAGAAGCCACATATCGATATGTAGAATAACTTATCGATATCTCTACTTCTCTATAAGTATTATGACTTGTCGATATATCCACTTCGCTATATGCAGTTTTGACTTGTCGACATCTCCACTTCTCTGCATGCATATTTGACTTGTCGATATCTCCACTTATCTACATGCAATTTTGACTTGTCGATATCTGCACTTCTCTAAATATATTTTGACTTAATATATTTTTCCAAAAACAACATTATTCAATTCCAAGCTTCTACACTTTTCTCTGAGACATAATCAAGATTGACCTTCTTCCAAAGTATATTCCTTAGATTGATGAATATTCATAAAAAAATCTTTCAGTCTAATCTCCTTAACATTTTTACATATTCAAGAGATACAATTACATAATACAGAAGATTATGATACAACTAAATCTTAGGGTTACCATAGTGACTTAGTTTTGTTATGTACATGCATGTATTGCACAACATGCTGCAAAATGAAAGAAAATAAAATATAATAAATATAAGTACGCAAGGAATATCAAAATTTGAGATAAGGGAAGAAATTTACCCTCAAGACTAACATTGGAGATCCCAACTTGCTTTAGAGAGAACTCATCGAGGAGTGTCCAGCTGTGAGTTTGGTCGTTATATTTGATTAATTCATCGTAAATGGAATGTTCCTCCTCGGATAACTCAGTGGTGTTGGGGCTACCATCATTTACTTTTCCCAAAAAAGATCTAAAAAGGGTGCCCCCAGTCACCTCCCTCCCATTTGAGGAGTAGACACTTATATTTCCATTGATAATTGTTGTTAGGGATGGAAAGGCCATTAAAATATGAGTAGTTTTAGGCCTTTTATTTCACATAAATTCAGCCCGAAGAAGTAATAACACTATTTATACATTGGAAAATCTTTCTGAATAACAGAAAGATGAAAAACTTTTCTAAGACAGATTACCATAAAGCAAATAATATTCCTCCAAGCGTCATGTGAAGATGACTAGGGTCAATTTGCACGTCAGCTAAGAGACAGGGGTTAAATTAATGAAAAAGAAACCTAAGACCCAAACTAAGGGCGTCTAAGTAAATATAAAGGGTATCATGTTTCCAGAGACAAGTGCAATCACTAGGCGATAATTTAATTAGACGAAGCTTGGGAGGAAGATTAAAAAGGGTGTTATAGCCTATAATTGAGCTATATTCATGAAATATATTACAGTGATTGTATGCTTCCATCTTACAATTCAAAGAAAACTCATCACCCCTAACATTAATCATCTCTATAAGAGATATGTAAGAGGAATAATAAAGATAAGGATACCTTTTTTTGAAAATTTTGGATTTTGAGGCTTTGTTCATCAAAACAAGTCTGTCAACACCTTCTTCTATCACTGATCTTCTAGAAATGATAATTTAAACACAGAAGCGAAGAGGCACAATGGTAGTATTACGTCGAAAATCGCCTTTTTGGTGGAGGAGCGAAGAGGCACAATGGTAGTATTACGTCGAAAATCGAATGAGCTAGAGACATTTTTTTTAGAAACTTTTGAGGAAATGAGAAAGAGTGTTTCACTCATTTTCCATTCTTTTATAGCGGTTGGGTGCCCAAAATTCGGTCGGTCATGCACCACAGCATCTAGTTATGGCCGGTTTGACCCATTCAAAGGCCCAATTCAAGAATTTCTAGAAAAAATTCCAGAAGATTCTAGAATAATTAAGAAGATATTAAGAAAAGTAAAATAATAAAAAATTGTTGGGCCTCAAAACCCAGTTCCCAAATATCTTTTTTGAAATTACAATCCATAAGATAATTGTAATTGGGCCAAAAATGTAATCCCAGATGTTCAAAAATATCTGAGTAACTGAGTTAGCCCACAAAATTTCTAAAAATTGTGCCTTAGGCCCAAAATATTAAGTCTAATGAAAAGGCCTTATAGGAGCCTAACCATACGACTAGAAGTCTAAGATTGAAAGTGTAACAAGTAGGATCCTGGTCGTTAGGACAAAAATTCCTACCCGTTTATGTCTTCGACAAGACTAAATTTAAGTCTGAACATGACTAGGAATTCTAGTCGTGTAGCTTAAGATTGAAATCATCACGAGAAGAATCATAGTCATCACGACTAGGAATTCTTACCCATTTAGGTCTGTGACAAGACTAAATTTAAGCCTTAACACGACTAGTGTTAAGTAATGAATACAATACAGAGGGGGGGTGAATGTGTTCTGGATATTTTTAAGGCTTTTTGAATGTTTGTTGCTTGGTTAACAAAGCAGATTAGAAAATGCAGTAATATTATGTTATCTGAAATAAAACAATGCACACAATATTTCAAAACTCACTTAATTTTGTATTAGAATCAAGCTAGTGTTTTGCTACAAATTCTGGATTCTTTGTAAGTAAAGAACTCAGTTTCTTCCTTGCGAGAGTTACAAGAAAAACTATATCTATTTGATACAATTTAAAAGCAAAGGACCAGTGTTTACTTTATATATTAATAACACATGTTTACACAGCATGCAATAAGATGTACTAAACCCTACTTTAAGTTATCTCTAAAGCTTTCTATTTCTGGCTTAGTGAATCCTTGCATATCATGTAGATCTGTGACTTTCCTTTGTCAGTTAATCTTGGCATTTGATCTTGTACTTTTCAAGCTGCTTTTGTAGACTTTTCAATCCAAGTGATTAGATCGTTTGTTGATTGATAATTTTGAATATTCAACTTGTCTGCATTTTTTACTTGAGGTTCATATCAAGATCTCCAGTTTTTTGTATAGAGAACTGACATCTCGATAAGTATAATGGCTTATCGAGATCTCTTAGTTCTCTATAGGTATCTTTGACTTGTAGAAGTCTCTGAGTTCTCTATACGTGAACTTGGCTTGTCGAGGTCTCTAAATTTCTGCATGTAGTCGATATCTCTGAGATCTCTATAGGCATTTTGACTTGTCAATATCTCTGAGATCTCTAATGAGAAAATTGACTTGTCGATATCTCCAATCTTCATATCTTCATTTTGACTTGTCGATATCTCTGAGTTCTTTAATGCAGAAATGACTTGTCTATATCTTAGAGTTCTCTAATACAGAAATGACTTGTAGATATCTCAGAGATCTCTATATACATTTTGAGTTGTAGATATCTCTGAGATCTCTAATGATAATTTGACTTGTCGTTATCTCCAATCTTCATGTCTTCATTTGGCTTGTCAATATCTCTCTATAAGCTATTTTGGACTTCTTGATAAGTCATTCTGGAGTTCTCGAATGACTTCTCTATATGACTTGATCTGTGACTTGTAGATATCTTGACTTAGAACATTTTTCCTAAAACATATTTATTCAACTCCAAGCTTCTTCACAATCTCTCCGAGGTATGATCTTCTTGATCTTCTTCGAGAGTTTATGTTAGATATGAATACAACACAAAAGGGGGGGTGAATGTGTTTTGGCTTAAATGTTTACTTTTTGATCGACTTTGGGTTTAACAGTTGGTTGTTATCAATGATTTTGTAGAATAGATGTTAAACATAAATAACAATGCAAATATGTAAAATAAAGATCTTCAAAACTCACTTAATTTTATATTAAAAATCAAGCAGTATGTTGCTACAAAATCTCTAAGTTCTTGGTTTAGAACTTAGCTTCTTTCTTGAGAGAGAATACAATTTCAAATCTATTCAGTCCTATCTTAAACAAAGGATCTCAGTTAACTTTATATGATATTTAACTTTGGTTTACACAGTGAACAATAAGAAGTGCTAATCACTTTTCTAACCTGTCACTAATCACTTCTATTTAAGGGAAAAGTGAGATTTCCATATCTAGATTAGAATATCTTCATCCACTGTGTATTGGTTGATCCTCCTTTGTCAGTTAATCTTCACCATTAATCTTGCACATCTCTCAAGCTGCTTTTTGTAGACTTGTCAATCCAGCTGTGTGAATTGTTTGTTGATTTACAACCTTGGATATTGAACTGTTCTGCAATTCTGCACTTAGAGAAATTTCTTCACTTTGAGATCTCCAATTAAGCTACAGAGAACTCAACATCTCGATAGGCATGTTGGCTTTTTGATATCTCTGAAATTTCATTGTTGACTTGACTTATCGACAACTCTGAGTTCTCTAGTGAATTTTGGTTTATCGATAACTCAGAGTTCTCTAATGGACTT
The DNA here is from genome assembly GCF_009905375.1 of Apium graveolens. NCBI lineage: Eukaryota > Viridiplantae > Streptophyta > Magnoliopsida > Apiales > Apiaceae > Apium > Apium graveolens. Next base: position 224,498,177 of record NC_133654.1, read on the forward strand.
TGGCTTATCGGTAACTCAGAGTTCTCTCATGAATGTATACTTATCGAGATCTCTGAGTTCTCGAATGGGTATCTGACTTATCGATGTCTCCAATAGCATTTCCTGAGTTGTCGATAGACAATTCATGAGTTCTCGATAGGTCTTTCTGAGTTCTCGAATGACTTCTCTATAACACTAATTATGTGACTTGTAGAGATCTTGACTTAGAATGTTTTTCACCAAACAAAATTATTCAACTCCAAGCTTCTTCATAATTCTTCGGAGGCATGACCTTCTTGATTTTCTTCTAGATAGAATTCTTAGGCTTGACACTGTTTAGGGAAAAATGCTCCAGTCTGCTCCATTTACATTTTACAGACATTAAGTGTTACAAGTATAAATTACAGATTAAGGTTACAATACAACTAATCTTAGGGTTGTCAATATGACTTAGTCCTGTTATGATACAGGCATGCCTTGCACAACAATCTCCCCCAATTTGTGAGAAGATTGCTTATCACAAATTCATGCCTGTTAACAAGACTAACCCCAAGTTAAAGAATGAAAATAAAATAATACAAAAGCTGATACAACACTTGTACATTGAACATTTGACAGTTTACAATAATTAAGTAAAGACTGAGCTTTCTGATCCTTTCTCAATTATGTTCTTAATCTGTACAAGTATTTCTAATTCTTCTAGGATGAGGGTGTCAGTTAGAGCCTCTATTAGTTTCAGCAAATCTGGCTTAGGATAACTAGCTAACATCACTATCCTGTATCTTGACAAAGAGCCAGCTTTTACATTCAGAAATCTTCCATCCTTTGATATTCTGCTCTTGCCTGCTGCCTTCAACTCTTCTGATCTTCTAATATACTCATCAATGTCATGCTCATACTTTCTCCTCTTTTCAGCTAGCAAAGCTCTATGCTCATCTCTCATCTCCTCTCTGTTAACCACAAATACTGCCAATACTGTTCTCCATGCCTTAGTGGATGAATCTTTACCATTCATCAAGCTTAGCACCCTTTTCAGTTCAACAATTGAGAGAGAATCCATTAGTCTATTTCCAAGCTGTTCAAAGGACCCATCACTGTAGTAGATTTTAACTTCGTTGATGTTAACAACCCAAACTCTGACCATTCTTTCAGCTAGCTGTTGGAAGTATTCTTCATCTGAATCAACAACATTTAGAGGTTGGAAATCATCTTGATCATATCTGTTCCAGATGGCCTTTTCACCAAATCCATGATCATTGAGAAATTCAGCTATCAGTTGTCTTCTTCTTTGTCTTCTGAATCTTCTCTTGACCTTGGCTTCTTTTGGACCTATTCCAACTGTTTTGAAGTGTGTTTTAAGGGGTGGCTTGAATGAAGGTACAGTTTTGAGTCTTTTCAGAGAAGTATGACTGTGAGTGATTTGAGTTTTGATGAGACAGTTTACAGTGAGCTTGTAGAAATATTTAGACTTAGAGGTTTGAGGTTGATCAGTTTTTGATGAGGTTGAATGTGAAGGTTTAGCAATTGGTATTTGGATATTTAGGGTTTGGAGAGGTTGTGAGGTATCATTCTTTTGTCTTTGTCTCCTTCCACCCCTCCTTTGAGTCTCGGATCCACTATTCTTCTCCTTCTCTTTCTCACTATCACTATTTCCACCAATTGCCTTGCTAGATTGACTTGAGTTTGAGCCAGAAGAGTTTTGACCATCTTTCTTCTGCTCATCATCACCCAAGTCATCTTTGTTGATTTGAGTTTTAGGCAAATTGGCTTCAGGGTTATTAATGTATCTCCTCAGAATCTTGATCATAGCTTCATCTTCACTAGTCTTCAATTTCTTACTTTTCAGCCGAGACTCAAGCACCAATATCAGTCTTCTGTTGCCCATGACGCAATTTTTAGGTACTTGGAAATGTTTCAGTTGCTTGGTTGTAGAGCAGATATAGTGCACCCCTTTACTTGGATGTAGATAGGCTTCTGGGAATGTAACTTCATGAGCCTTCTTCAACTCTGCTAGTAGCATTTTCTCTTCATTGGTTATTATCCTGACCTTGTTAATCAAAATATCCACCTCAGATGCTCTTCTAGAAATTAGATAATTGATATTGACTTGCATACATCTGTCTACACCAGAATCATTAAGATTGATCACTATCCTTTTCTTCAAAAACTGGTCCTTGACTGGGATCTGCAGCACCTTGATGTAATTGATAGTCTTTTCCAAGGTCTTTTTGTAAGTGAAGAAGTTGTTATTGAGAGAGTTCCTTATTCCAGTGAGCAAATTGTCAAACTCTTGTGTCATTCCTGGACCTTGGGCAGCCATAAGGAGCCTATCTTGTTCTAGACCTTGTACTTGACTTTTGAGTTTTTATTGTGCTAGCGTTGCATCTATCTCCCCCTTAGTCTTGGTGACAGGCATGAGTAGGGGAGTAGGAATCTCAGATCTTACAGCTTCAAGCAATTCTGGCAGTGGTATGTTGAGTTTTCCCATAATGGCTCCCAAAGCAACTGTATTCTACATCTGTAAATGCTTATGGGACTCCACTAGGGCCTGAATATCATGTTGTTGACTCTCAACCAATGTGGTTAGAGCTCTGACTTGTGAAGATAAATCTGAGTTGGAAGCTTGAAGTGAAGAAATTTGATCTTGAAGTTCTTTTATTTGAGGAGTAGAGGTAGTGGAGACTGTTGTAGCTGAGAAGGACCCAAAGTGTTCATCAACAGCTTTTCTGACACCCTCCATGAGAAGAAATGAAGGCTCATACCTAGCAGTATGCATTTGATTTAGCTTGACCCTGGTATCATTTGAATTTGTGATATGAGCTTGAACTTGTTCACACAGGGCCTTGAAAGAACTCTTCATATTTGACACTTCCTTTTCCATGGAGGCCAGATTCATCCTTGACATTTGCTCAGTGAAAGACTGGAATTTATTCTTGATGTCCTTCTGAGAAGGCACAATGTCATCCATCTTTTCCTTGATCAGCTTCCTGATTTTATCTTCATGTCCAGTTAATTTTACTTCAAGGGCCTTTCCAAAGAGATGGAAAGCCTTGAGTTGAGCTTTGTGCACATCCATGATGGCATCATAGACTTCAGGAGGAGTGAAAGATTTAGCATTGCTTCCCATGATAGTTATGTACTCCCTCCTGAATCTAGCCAAAACTTCATCCATTTCTGTCACATGGTCATCAGACAACCAGGCATCTACATTGCCATCATCTTCAGCCTCATCTACTATCTTCTCATACTGTTGTTCAATCTCTTCATTGAAGCATAGCAGTATAGCTTGATAGTCCTGGTTCTCCATGTCTGAAGTGAGCAATTGCTGAGAGAGATTGGCCAAGCCTGAGATTTGATCTACCAACATGTCATCAACTGTAGAAGGCTGAGCTTCTATATCTTGTAGCCATTGAGCCATGACATATGGTTGGCTGGATTGAGATGTGGATGGCTGTTGAGAAATGTCCAGATTACCACCTGTGACTGAAGTCACAGTTTGACTCACAGATAAATCTGTGGTTTTGATAGTTTGTTGTTCATCATATGTAGTGGGAACCTCCATTGGAATTGGAGAGGATTTGACTGGGTTACTGTCATGTACACCAACTTCAAACCTTTGTGCACCTTGATGAGCACTGTCACATAAATGTGATGAACTTGCCTCTCCCATAACAGGGTCATTGGCAATTGTACTCCTGGCTTCAACTGCCAAGGCAATTTCAGCTAGGGTTTTGAGGGGAGTTGTTCCTTCTAGAGGAACCTCCAATTGAATTGGAAAGGATTTAGATAGTTCTCCCTCAAGAGTACTACCCTCAAACCTATTCATCTGTGAAGATGATTATGCACATGAAGGTGCAAGAGTGACCATGGGGTCTTCAGTAAAAACTGATGAAACCCCCATGTTTTTTATGGTGTCATCAAGGTCTACCCCAGCTAGTAGCCTCTCACCATCTAGATGTTGGTTCTGGGTGGTGATCACAGTTTCATGAACCATGTCACTTGAGTGTTGGTGCACTTGAGAATCAGATTCAAGTGCTCTATATGATGAAGAAATTTGAGAGATTAGAGAAGTTTGCTCAGTTATGAGTGTTGGCAGTTCCCCCTGAATGGATGAGAGAGCTTCAAATGATGTGCCCTCAATGTGTTTGCCATCCTTATTTCTTCTACCATACACTCTAGGTGCAGGTTATGCTGACTCAGTACAGGATGCATTGGGGTGAATGCTCTTTTCAATAGATACACCCTGTTGAGAGGATGCATCTAGTAACTGTTTACTCCCCATTTGTTCAACTGTGCCCTTTTGGGAGGACACAGAGGTGTTTTGAGTGGTCAACTCAGGTATCTTACTCTTCTTTGGTCTCTTGACCAAGGGTGACTCCGGTTCAGTTTGAACTATTTCACTCTCATTTACAACAGCAAGGGTTGGTTCCTTTCTCTTCTTTTTACTCACTTCTATCTTTTGAGAGACTAAAGTGGTTGGTTTGCTAATATCTATTGGTTTAGAAGAAGGGGCTGCAGCTTTGGAAGGTCCCTGTTGGTGTGCCTGTGTTTGTACTTCCACAGGCTCAGGAACCATAGCTAAACTAGCAAATTGAGGAACCCTCATGTCTAGCATAGGGTAAGGATAAGTCCTGAATCTCTCCAACATAAATGGAGTGATTCTAAGACTTACACTCACCTTATTCTTTGTAGTAAGTGAGCCAAATATTATTTTGGACACTTGCTTACAATTGCCAATTCTACTACTATCAATACCGGCTAACAAATGTATGTCATTTACTTTATGAGCTAAAGTAGACAAATAAACCTTGGAAAAAATATTTCTTTACCTCTATTCTTCAAAGGCATAGTAAGCCTGGTAGCCAGCTCCTCCAGAATTAGAGCCCCAACATTCAGATGCCTGTTGTGAGCTATTGAGAACACCAGCTTCTGCACCACACTTGAGATGTTGTCAAAACCAGTTTTTCTGCAGGTGAAAGCCCTCACTACAGAATCAAACACAAAGGACTATTCCTTCCTAAGGTTTGTCATGTTCAGGCTTGCCAAGTTGATTGAGCCACTGTAGTTGATGAAGTCCGAAAATTCACTCAGCTCATCTGCAGTTGGCATTTCTCCATAGTTCTCAGTTGGCAATCCCAGGGCTTCACATCAGCAGCTGAAAACTTAATTTCTTGGCCTCCAATTGTGCAGGTGACCACCATAGAAGTGACATTCTCTAGAACAATTGTCCTAGTTATAGCTGATGTCCAAAATTCATGAAGAACGTCCAAATACAACACAGGACTTGCAGTTAAAGCACCTACAATATAGAATTCAGAAAGAAACTTCACAAACCCCTTGAAACAATCAGGGGCTTGGTTAGCATCAAGAAAAGCAATAAAGTTGGTTCCCTTCTCTGGAATGATAGCTCTAACAATGTTTTGTGCCATTTTAGTGTTTAGAAGTAGTGGGTAAGAAAAAGTTTTGAGAAAGGAGCAAAAATGAGAGAGAAATCGCCTTTTGTCTGAAAGCTAGGTCACTTGAGATCTCGAAAAAGTGTAAGTACAGTGTATGTATCGAGATGTCTGGGTATTTATAGAAAAAGTAAAATACTTATCGAGAAGTCAAATAAATGTTTGATATTAAACTTATCGAGAAGTAATTTTGAATCTGAAAAAGGTACATTCGATAAGTCATTTTATTAATTCTTTTCGAGAACTAAGAAATGATTTATCGAGAACTCTGATAAATGCCCAGTTTGTCTGAAAATGGACTAAAAATGATTCTAATTTATTTGAATTGAATCAAATTGAAATCAGAATAAATTTTCCAAAAGTATTTGTCTAAAATAATTCATTGAATTAAATTATTTTAGTTATGAGTTATTGATAAGTCTCAAAATATCCTTGTTGAGAACTCTGTGAATTAACACTATTAGAGAACTCTACATGGTCTTATCGATAAGTCATAATAGAGCTTATCGAGAAGTCATTCGAGAAGTTTGTAAATAGACTTATCGAGGACTCACTCGAGAACTCTAAAATGACTTGTCGATAAGTCATTTTGACTTATCGAGAACTCAGTTCTCTATACCTTTGAGTACTTTTATTCTGCCTTGTGTTAATTTTACACATGTAAGATGTAAATTAACAACTAAGCAGTTTACTTAGAATTTGAAATATTCTAAGTTAATTTTTGATTTTTTTTTAAAAAAAAAGATATACAGAGATTCTGAAATATTTATAATTCATATTTCAGTTAATTTCCAATTAAATCAAACTAGGTTGATTTATTAGAAATTAATCTGCTGTAACACATTAGCTGAGTTCTTGCCTTAGGATGAAGAATTGAGCATTCCAATTTCACTCACAATTTTAGTGAAGGTTGCTTCATCCAAAGGTTTAGTAAAAATGTCAGCTAATTGTTTCTCTGTTGGAACAAAAATGAGCTCAATGGTACCATTTGCAGCATGTTCCCTGATAAAATGGTACCTAACATCAATGTGCTTTGTTCTAGAATGATTAACCGGATTAGCTACTATAGATATGACACTAGTATTGTCACACATAATAGGAATTTTGTGTAAAACTAGACCATAGTCGATTAGCTGATTTCTAATCCAAAGCACCTGAGCACAACAACTTCCAGCAACTATAAATTTAGCCTCAGCTGTGGAAGTTGACACAAATTGTTGTTTTTTACTATACTATGATACAAGTCTTTGACCAAGAAATTGACAGCTTCTACTAGTACTTTTCCTATCAACCCTGCATCCGGCAAAATCTGTATCTGTCTATCCAACAACTTCAAAACCAGTTCCCTTAGGATATCATAATCCCAAGTTTGGAGTTCCCTTTAAGTATCTGAAAATTCTCTTCACAGCCATTAAATGTGATTCCTTTGGATTGGCTTGAAATCTAGCACATAGACAAGTAGCAAATATGATGTCTGGTCTACTAGCAGTCAAATAAAGCAATGATCCAATCCTCCCTCTATAGCTTGAAATATCCACACTCTTGCCTTTCTTGTCTTCATCCAACTTGGTTGCAGTAGACATTGGTGTAGATGCAGGTGAGCTATCCACCATACCAAATTTCTTCAATAAGTCATTCACATATTTGGTTTGGCTGATGAAAATACCATCACTTGTTTGACTAACTTGAAGGCCAAGGAAGTAACTTACTCTGCATTAGCCTAGAGAATCTTTGACAAAGCTTTTCATTTGTAGATCCAAAGATGATATCATCCACATAGATTTGAACTAGGATCATATCTTCACCATGCTTCTTGTAGAAGAGAGTCTTATCAATAGTACCTCTGGTAAAACCATGTTTGAGTAGAAATTCTGATAGTGTGTTATACCAGACTCTAGGTGCCTGTTTCAATCCATATAGAGCCTTGAGTAATTGTAAACAAAGTTAGGAAATTCTGGATCTTCAAAGCCAGGTGGCTGTTGTACATAAACTTCTTCTTCTAGTTCACCATTAAGAAAAGCACTTTTGACATCCATTTGATACACCTTGAAATTTGAGTGTGCAGCAAATGCCAGAAAAATTCTTATTGCTTCTAGTCTTGCAACAAGATTAAAAGTCTCATCATAGTCAATTCCCTCTTCTTGTGAGTAACCTTTAGCAACTAGCCTTGCTTTGTTTCTAGTAACAATTCCATTTTCATCCATTTTGTTCCTGTACACCCACTTAGTTCCAATTATGCTTCTGTTCTTTGGTGCAGGGACTAATTTCCAAACTTTGTTTCTCTCAAACTGATTCAGCTCCTCCTGCATAGCACATATCCAATCAGGATCCAATAGGGCTTCTTCAGTTTTCTTGGGCTCTACTTGAGATAGAAAACATGCATGTAGGCATTCATTAGCAGTTGCACTTCTAGTTCTCACACTAGCTGAGGGATCACCAATACTAGCTTCTACTGTATGACTCCTATCCCACTTTCTAGTGTGTGTTTGTTGACTAGTGCCTTCATCATTTTCTTCAGTATTACCATGACTATCATTTCCATTCTCTCCTTCTCCCCCTGAGTTTGTGCCATCAAATTCAGGTGTCTAAAGAGAGCTTTCATTCCCATGATTTTGTTCAGAGGTCTCTTCATTTGTCATTTGTTGTGCCACAACTTCATCTTCCTCATCAGAATCACTATCAATGGTTAGATTCTCAAATGCAAGGGCTTCAACATCATTTACATCAAGGCATTCCCAGCCTGGACACTTGTCATCATCAAAAGTCACATATATGCTTTCCATAATTTTCTTTTGATCAATCACATAAACTTTGTAGGCTGTTCTTTCCAATGAATATCCCAGAAAAATTGCTTTAAAAACTTTAGAGTTAAATTTTCCCACATATTCTGAGTTGTCTTTTAGAATATAACACTTGCTTCCAAACACATATAGATGCTTCACTGTAGGCTTCCTGTTAGACATGATTGAGTAAGGTGATTTGCCATGAGCTTTGTTGATGAGATATCTGTTTTGAGTGTAGCATGCAGTATTAACAGCCTCTTCCCAAAAACTAGTTGGCAACTGAGCATCTTGTAGCAAGGTTCTAGCAGCTTCAACCAATGTTCTATTTTTCCTCTCAACTACTCCATTCTGTTGAGGTGTTCTAGCTGCTGAAAATTCTTGAACAATGCCTTGGCTTTTACAGAATTCACTTAATGTTGAGTTTTTGAATTCTGTTCCATTATCACTCCTCAATCTTTTCACACTAACTTTTCCTTCAGCTTGCTTCTCAATTTTCTTGATGTGCTCAATTATAATGTTTGGCGTTTCATCTTTAGAGTACATGAACTCAATCCAAGTGTATCTTGAAAAATCATCAACCATGACAAGGGCATATTTGTTCCTTGAAATGGACAAGACATTTACTGGCCCAAACAAGTCCATGTGAATAAGTTGCAGAGGTGCACTTATATAATTCACAGATTTTGACTTGTGACTTAATCTTTTCATTTTTCCTTTCTGACAAGCTTCACAAACTTCCAGTTGAGCAAATTCCAGACTGGACATGTCTCTCACAAGCTCCTTCTTAACTAAGGTGTTGATTGCTTTGAAATTCAAGTGAGATAGCTTCTTATGCCACAATTTGATTTGCTCTTCTGATGCCTTGGTGTAGAAACAACACACTCCATCCTTATTTATTGAGTCTAAGTCTGCAACAAACAAGCTTCCCTTTCTTACTCCTTTAAGAGCAATTTCACCAGTCTTTTTGCTAGTAAAAGCACAATCTTTTTTGTTGAAAACAACTTGAAAACCTCTGTCTGCAAATTGACTAACACTTAGAAGATTTACTTCTAATCCAGCAACTAGTGCTACATCTTTAATGACAACATTTCCAGAAACAATCTTGTCATATCCCATTGTGAATCCTTTGTTGTTGTCTCCAAAGGTCACCAAAGGGCCAGCCATCTCCTCAAATTGTGATAGTAGGGCCTTATCACCTGTCATATGCCTAGAACATCCACTATCAATGATCCATATGACCTTCTTTCCTTTTCCCTGTACACAATGAAGATTAAGTGTGTTTAGCTACCCAAGCTGTGTTGGGCACTTTCTTCTTGTTAACTGATTTTGCAGAAGTAGAATGAGAATTTTCAGATAAAATGGAATTCATAGACTGTTGAGCATTTTCCCTTTCAGATATAGAACCAACTTTTGATTCTATGAGATCAATTCTCAATTTTTGGAAACTCTTCATCACTTTCATGTTGCAGGGAATGCAGTCAAACTTGTCACAGAATGAATAGGGATCGTTAGCCTTAGCTTCATTGTACTTGCAGACTCCTTCAGGTGGATTGCTAACAATCTTTTTACAAAGGTGAGTTAGGTGATTCATTGATCCACAATTCTCACACCTCTTTCTAGGAGCATTTGCAACATAAGCAAAATTATTGCTTTTGTTTATCCCAATCTTTCCATTTCTATTCTTCTTTTTCTTTTTGACCTCTTCAGCTTTAATCTCCTTCACAGGCTCCTTAGTTTCTTGATTGGCTTTTAGTGTTTCAACAGAGATGGAAGACTGAGTTGTCTCATTATTTTTCTTTTTCCTTGTCCTCATTAGTTATCTCCTGTTTGATGATCAACTCTTCTTCACTGAAGTTCACCTCACATGCCTTGAACAAAGGTGATTCAACTTTCTTCAAAATAATTGGAACATTCTCAGTTTCAGCTGATTTTCCTTTGTCACTGACATACTTCTTTTTGTTGTTCAAACCCTCATAATCAAGACCAATGGCAATGTTTGCACATGGCTTGTTCTTTTCATGATATTGACCAATCAACTCAGAAGCATTTTTGAAGGATTTCAGCTTCACTTCATTCTTCTCCAGCCTTTCTCTCAATACTGCTTCAATTTCACTTGCACACTTTAATTTGTTCTTTAAGTATGCATTTTCTTGCTTAGCAGCATCAAGCTCAACCAGCAACAATTCAGTCTCTTATTTTTCACTCTCAAGTTTCTCATTGATCTTTTTCAATCTGCTAACTTCCTCATTTGCAGCAACCATGCTTGTATGAATGTGGAACATTTATGTGCTCATCTTTTCAACAGTTTCCTTATATTGACTCACATTTAAATCAATTATGGTAAGAGTTGGTACCTGTGATTTAGATGATGAAGAATCTCCTTGCTCCAAGGCCATGAGTGCATAGTTTCCAACTTCTTCATCTTCATCATTATCTGAATCATCCCAGCTTTTGCCCTCAGCAATATAAGCTTTCCCTTGTTGCTTCTTTAGAAGAGCATCATACTTTACTTCCAGTTCAAGATAGGCTTTGTCTTTCTTTGCCTTCTTGGGTTTCCTACATTCTGTAGCAAAATGGCCCAACTCATCACAGTTAAAGCACCTTATGTTTGATCTATCAACAGATCCAGTTTTGTAGCCAGTTTTGCTATCAGGAGTGTACTTCCCTTTTCCTTTCCAGCTGTTGTCTTTGTTGAAGGACTGTCCTTTGCTCTTGAAAAATCTTGGTTTCTTCACTCTAATGTTAGAGAATTTTCTAGCCAAGTAAGCCATTGATTTGTCTATCTCATCAAGCTCATCAAGAGTGTAGAACTCATCTTCTTCATCCAATTCCAGTATGACTTGCTCTTTAATGTCATTGACTCTTTTCTCACTTGTAGAAATTACTGGAGTTTGGGATCTTTGCTCATCATTAGAGGTCTGGCCATCATTCACAATCAGTGCACTTGAGCCATCCATTAAATATCATTGACCAGCCCTTAATGATTTCTTTTAAATCATTTCAAGTTCATAAGTTTTCAGAACCCCATAGAGCACTTCCAGTGTGATTCTACTCAAATCCCTTCCTTCTCTGATTGCAGAGATCTTTTGTTCCAAATGATCAGGGAGAGTAAGCAAGAACTTCAAATTCACTTCTTCAACATCATAAAATTTATCATGAAGCTGCAAGTCATTTATCAGCTTATTAAACCTTTCAAACACATCAGTGATACCTTCCTTTGGTTTAGCCATAAAACCCTCATACTGAGAGATCAATATCCTTCCTTGATTTGACCTAACCTCCTCAGTTCCTTCACAGAGTATCTCAATCTTTTCCCAGATCTGTTTAGCAGTGTCACCGTTGACAATGTTATTATACATTACATTGTCAAGTGACTCAATTGTATCAGTTGCAAAGCACTGTCTAGGGAAACTTTCTCTCTTTTAGTTTCAGTATACTCAGAGGCATCCTTAGGAGCATAATGAGCTGGAATAACCATGTCTCCATCTGTGGTTTCCTCAACTCTAACCATAGGAGTGAAGGGCCCATTCTTGAGGATCTGAATGTAAAGGTGATTGGCCATTCTTATAACAGCAACATTTTCTTTTTCCATAAAGTGTAGTTGGCCTTATCAAAGGGAGGAATCTTGATACTACTGATTTTCTGTGTATTCATTTTCCAAGATCTAATCTGTTTACTTTCAGATTTTGCTCTGATACCAATTGTTAGATATGAATACAACACAGGGGGGTGAATGTGTTTTGGCTTAAATGTTTACTTTTTGATCGACTTTGGGTTTAGCAGTTGGTTGTTATCAATGATTTTGTAGAATAGATGTTAAACATAAATAACAATGCAAATACGTAAAACAAAGATCTTCAAAACTCACTTACTTTTATATTAAAAATCAAACAGTGTTTTGCTACAAAATCTCTAAGTTCTTGGTTTAGAACTTAGCTTCTTTCTTGAGAGAGAATATAATTTCTAATCTATTCAGTCTTATCTTAAACAAAGGATCTCAGTTAACTTTACATGATAGTTAACTTTCGTTTACATAGTGAACAATAAGAAGTGCTAATCATGATTCTAACCTATCACTAATCACTTCTATTTAAGGGAAAAGTGAGATTTCCATATCTAGATTAGCATATCTTCATCCACTGTGTATTGGTTGATCCTCCTTTGTCAGTTAATCTTCACCATTAATCGTGCACATCTCTCAAGCTGCTTTTTGTAGACTTGTCAATCCAGCTGTGTGAATTGTTTGTTGATTTGCAACCTTGGATATTGAACTGTTCTACAATTCTGTACTTAGAGAAATTTCTTCACTTCGAGATCTCCAATTAAGCTGTAGAGAACTCGACATCTCGATAGGCATGTTGGCTTGTCGATATCTCTGAAACTTCATTGTTGACTTGACTTATCGACAACTCTGAGTTCTCTAGTGAATTTTGGTTTATCGATAACTCAGAGTTCTCTAATGGACTTTGGCTTATCGATAACTCATAGTTCTCTAATGAATGTATACTTGTCGATATCTCTGAGTTCTCGAATGGGTATCTGACTTATCGATATCTCCAATAGCATTTCCTGAGTTCTCGATAGACAATTCCTGAGTTCTCGATAGGTCTTTCTGAGTTCTCAAATGACTTCTTTATAACACTAATTCTGTGACTTGTAGAGATCTTGACTTAGAATGTTTTTTACCAAACAGAATTATTCAACTCCAAGCTTCTTCATAATTCTTCTGAGGCATGACCTTCTTGATCTTCTTCCAGATAGAATTCTTAGGCTTGACACTGTTTAGGGAAAAATGCTCCAGTCTACTCCATTTACATTTTACAGATATTAAGTGTTACAAGTATAAATTACAGATTAAGGTTACAATACAACTAATCTTAGGGTTATCAATATGACTTAGTCTTGTTATGATACAGGCATGTCTTGCACAACAGTTTATTTTTAGGCTTGAGACTGTTTACAGAAAAATACTTCAGTCTAATCTTTAACATTTTTACAGACTCAAGTGATATAATACTGTTAAGAAAGTTGTTGTAAACTTGATGATAAGTTAAACAAAACACCTTAGTAGATTTAACTTAGTGAATTTTGTAGCTTTTGATGGATGTTCTTATAGAGTCCCCACGGATGAACCTTATAATTCTGACGAATAACAATTTGACATCCATCGAGAGTATAGCTTATGTAACAAATAAGTACTGTAGCCCATTTCTGCAAACAACATGTTTTAATCTAGTAGATTTTGTAGGATTCTCTAAGTCATGTTGACTACTAGACAAATATGCAGAATAGGTTGGCTAATTGTAAATATGAGATGTCTTGTAATTCTGTATAAGTGAAATAGATTCAAGTGACAGATAGACTCCCGAAGGATGATCTACAAGGCTCCCGACGGATGATCAACATATTCCCGACGGATGTTCAACTTACTCCCGACGGATGATCATATTCAAAATAGCTGTTGATAGTGAAAACACAGTCACATGTGTTGGATGTTTGCAAAAAGAATGTGGTAGCCTGTTAAGCAGGATTTTGAGAACAAAGAAGCATTACCATTTCCATACAAATGTGAAGATAATCAAAGATGCTAGAATAGAGTAATGAAGTAGCATGGAGTTAGAATATATATAGTTTTGTTTTATTATCTTATCTTACTATCATGTAAATTTTGTGATATATAAACGAAGTGTAGCAAGTAGAATAATCAACCAAGCAAGCTTATTTTCAGAGAAATATATCAAGCTGTATTCTGTAAGAATTTCTCTGTAGTTTTATTTGTTCAACTTATAAAGCAGTTGTGAGCTATTCAAAGCTTCACAGAGTTATCAATCTTATATATATATATATATGTGGTGGATACTTTCAAATCCACCATAAAGTTTTAAGGCTTGTGCTTTATTACTTAGTATTTTGATTTCTATTACTCTTTCATTCCGCACTATTGCAAATCAAACACTGTTATATATATTAAGTTAGAACAATTCTAAAATCTTAAAAAGTAGCCAGAATTACATTCACCCCCCCCTTTTGTAATTCTTGTTGTATTGTTTAGGGAATAACAATTGGTATCAGAGTAAGCTCGTGAAGTACAAAGAGTTTAAAGATCACAACAACCAACATGATGAACAAAAAGGATGTTAGAGTCAGAATTCCATTTCCGGATAAAGACAACTATCACCACTGGAAGGTGAAGCTGCACCTACATCTTCTTTTCAAGATGAAACTTATGTGGACTGCATTGAAAGAGGTCCTCATGTCCCTAAGAGAGCTGCTACAGGGAATGAACCATCAGTTCCAAAACCTAGGCATGAATGGTCTGATCCAGACATTGAACAAGTCAGGAAAGATAAGAAGGCCATGAACATATTGTTTAATGGTGTTGATGGTGATATGTTTGATAACATCATTAACTGTAAAACAACCAAAGAGGTTTGGGATACAATACAGATTATATGTGATGGTACTGAGCAAGTAAGGGAGAACAAGATGCAACTCCTGATTCAGCAATTTGAGCATTTTCACTGTGAAGAAAGTAAGTCACTTACTGGTATTTTTAGTAGGTTTCAGAAACTACTGAATGCTCTAAAACTGTATGGAAGAGTCTATCAGACAAAAGACTCTAACCTCAAGTTCCTTAGATCTCTCCCAAAGGAGTGAAGCCAATGACAGTTTCATTTAAAAATTCACAAGATTACAAGGAGTCCACCTTGGAAAGACTGTATGACATCCTTAAAACTTATGAGTTTGTAATAGAGCAAGATGAAAGGATATAGAAAGGAAGGAAGAAGGGAGGATCCATTGCACTTATTGCTGAGTTGGAAAAGGAGAAAGAGATGAAGGTGGAAGCTGTTGAGTCTACATCAAAGGTCTGTGAAAGCAAGGGTAAAGGGCTGGTAGCTGAAAATGAAGATCAGTTGAGCCAAGATGACATGGATGATATTGATGAGCATCTAGCATTCTTATCCAGGAGGTTTGCCAAGATCAAATTCAAGAAGAATTTTGGAGCAGCCAAGCCAAACATAAACATGGTTGATAAGTCAAAATTCAAGTGTTTCAAATGTGGTTTGGCAGGCCATTTTGCTAGTGAGTGTAGAAAGTCTGATTCCAGCAAAAAGAAGTTTGAGCCTATTGATTATAAGCAGAAATACTTTGAGTTGCTCAAGCAAAAGGAAAGGGCTTTCATCACCCATGAGAATGAATGGGCTGCAGATGGATTGGATGAAATAGAGAAACATAGACCAGTTCATCAAGAAATCAGGTTATCACCACTAACCTAGCATATTTATCTAAAGCTGAGTGTAATGATGCAATAAATGCATGTCTACTGAATTATATCACCTGCGTGTTACACTTAAGTCCCTCACTAAGGAAAATGCTAAAATTAAAGAAAACAACTTGTTTTTAAGTGAGAGGAATAATGTGCTAGAGTCTCAATTTATTGAATTTGAAAAATTGAGAATTGAGTGTAAAATTGCTAAGGATGAATTAACTGAGTCCTTGAAGAAAGAAGAGATTTTAAGGAAGTAACTTGAACGAGTACAGGAAGTAATTAAAGCATGGAAATCATCTAGAGATGTTCATGCTCAAATTACTAAAGTTCAAGGTATAGAATCCTTTTGTGATGCAGCCTGGAAAAAGAGCAAAGAGAAGCCTGATTCCAATCTGGTTGAAGGACTCTTTACAGATGTGGACTCGACGGATGATGAAAATCATCCGTCGGATAATCAAAAGGATTATCCATCGAGAGACAAGGAGCCACATCTGTCGGCTGTGAGTAAACCAGTTAGCAAAGCTATGTTAGTTAAATTGAATGAGAAATATGGATCAGTTTCTAAAAACTTTGTTCCAGGAGAATCAAGTCAAGTTAGAAAATAAAAGAAAGTTAATGTTGGTCATATGTCTATCAAGCAATTAAATGACAGACTAGAAAAGATTGAGGTTAAAACAGAAGCTAAATGGAAAAACAATAAAAATGGGAAGGTAGGGATTAACAAACATAACAACTACACACCTGATAAATATGTACCTAGCTGTGTTAAGTGTGGTAGTGTTAATCACTTATCTGTTAATTGCAAGATTGCTATGCCAACCCCCATGTATGCACCTTCTTCTTTCTCCAACATGACTGCCATATCTGCTATGCCTATGAGTGCTATGCCTGCTCAGAGTATGAATGCACAATTTTCAAATATGCCATTTGCACCTAATCCTCATTATGCTGCATTTAGTATGCCACAAATGCCATTTAGCATGCCTTACTGGAATAACATGTTTTCAAATAGCATGCCCTTTCATGTAAACTAAAATGTGCATGATAATTCTGTTTCAATGACTGGTTTCAAAGGTCCAACTCAAATCTAAGGATGAATCTGAGATCTCCAAGTCAAATGAGATCAAACCTAAGAAACCAAAGAAAAAGGCTAACAAGTCAGGACCCAAGGAAACTTGGGTACCAAAATCAACTTGATTTGGTCTTGATGTATGCAGGGAAACAGAAAGAATCTTTGGTATCTAGACAGTGGTTGCTCAAGGCACATGACTGGAGATTCTACCCTGCTCACTGAGTTCAAGGAAAGAGCTGGCCCAAGTGTTACTTTTGGAGATGACAACAAGGGTTATACTATGGGATATGGCTTAATTTTAAAGGATAATGTCATCATTGAAGAGGTTGCCTTAGTTGATGGACTCAAGCACAATTTTTTGAGTATCAGCCAGCTCTGTGATAAGGGCAACTCAATTACTTTCAATTTTGAAGCTTGTGTTGTGACAAACAAAAAGAGCAACAAAGTGGTTCTCACTGGAGTGAGAAAAGGGAATGTGTACCTAGCTGATTTCAACTCATCAAATACAGAATCAGTAACTTGTCTTCTCAGTAAAGCAAGTCAAGATTAAAGTTGTCTATGGTACAAGAAGCTGTCCCACTTAAACTTCATGACCATGAATGAGCTAGTCGAGAAAGAACTTGTTAGAAGTATTCCTCAAGTGGAGTTTACTAAGGATGGATTGTGTGATGCCTGCCAGAAAGGAAAGTAGATTAAAGCATCATTCAGAAAGAAGCTTGATTCAATAATTAAAGAACCTTTGCAACTGTTGCACATGGATTTGTTTAGACCAGTCAATGCATTTTCCATCTCAAGGAAAAGATTTTGCCTAATAATTATAGATGATTTCTCAAAGTTCTCTTGGACATATTTTCTGAAATCCAAAGATGAAGCTAGTGAAATCATTATCAATCACATAAGGCAAGTGAACAATCATCCTGACTTCAAAGTAAGAAGAATCAGGAGTGACAATAGAACTGAGTTCAAGAATTCTGTAATGAGATCATTTTGTGAAGATAATGGAATTATGCATGAGTTTTCTACTGCTAGAACTCCACAACAAAATGGAATGGTGGAAAAGAAAAACAGATCTCTTATTGAAGCTGCAAGAACAATGCTAGAAGAATCAAAGTTACCAACATATATTTGGGCTGAAGCTGTGAATACTGCATGCTACACTCAAAATATTTCTTTGGTTAATCAAGCAAAAAGCATGACACCCTATCAGTTGTTCAAGAATAGGAAGCCAGCTTTAAATTTCTTACATGTGTTTGGCTGCAAATGCTATATCTTAAGGAATCAAACTGATCAACATGGAAAGTTTCATGCCAAAATAGATGAAGGAATTTTTGTTGGATATGCTGTGGAAAAAGCATATAGAGTCTACAATCTAAGAACCAACATTGTTATAGAATCTGTACATGTTGTGTTTGATGATAAAAAGATTAAAGGACTGCAAGATAAAGATTTCCATGAGAGCCTCAAATTCAATAAAGTTGAGATGGTTAGTGATGACAGTGATGATGAAAGTGATCAAGAAATAGTGGCTAAGGGAAATATATAAGAATCTACACCTAATGAAGCACATAACTCAACATCCATTGAGTTACATAATGCTTCATCCATCAGTAGACAATCAGCTTCATCCGTCGAGATATAAAGTGCATCATCCGTCGGAATAATAAGAGAAGCTGAGAGTCAAAACAGATCACTTACTGAAAGAATCCCATCTTTAAGTCAAAGATCCACAAACTCAGGGGGAGTTTCTTATAATCAAAACTCAGTCACACATCAAGACAATAATGAGGCCTCTTCATCTAGAGCTAATCTACCACAACAGAAAAAATGGACTAGAGATCACCCTTTTGAGCTCATTATTGGTGATGTATCCTCTAGAGTTCAAACAAGAAAAGCAACTCAAGAAGAATGTCTATATAGCAGCTTTCTTTCCAAGGAAGAACCAAAGAAGGTAGAAGAAGCTCTGTTGGATCCTTATTGGGTTTTAGCTATACAGGAAGAGCTAAACCAATTTGAAAGGAACAAGGTATGGAAGCTGGTACCCAAGCCTAAAGGAAAGAATCCAATTGACACCAAATGGGTATTCAGAAATAAGATGGATGAAAATGGCATAGTTGTTAGGAACAAAGCTAGATTGGTTGCTAAGGGCTACTGTCAACAAGAAGGAATAGATTTTGATAAAACTTTTACTCCTGTTGCAAGACTTGAAGCCATCAGAATTTTCTTAGCCTATGCAGCTCATGCCAATTTCAAAGTCTATCAAATGGATGTCAAAAGTGCCTTTCTGAATGGAGATTTGGAGGAGGAAGTCTATGTTAGTCAGCCTCCTGGTTTTGAAGATCCAAATTTTCCAGAATATGTCTACAATCTTTTGAAAGCACTTTATGGATTGAAGCAAGCACCTAGAGCCTGGTATGACACTTTATCAAAGTTTCTCTTAGAAAATCACTTCACAAGAGGTACTGTTGATAAAACTCTATTCTTTAGAAATGTTAATGGCTCTAGCATACTTATTCAAATTTATGTAGATGATATTATATTTTACTCTACAAATGAAAAACTTTGCAAAAAGTTTGCCAAATTGATGCAAAGTAAGTATGAAATGAGCATGATGGGAGAACTAACTTACTTTCTTGGTTTACAAGTTAAGCAAGCTAGTGATGGAATATTCATTAGTCAAACCAAATACATTTATGATCTTTTAAAGAAGTTTGATCTAATGGATTGCACATATGCAAAAACTACCATGGCCACTGCAACTAAGCTTGAATTAAACACTACTGAAAAGTCTGTGGATATTTCAAGCTATAGAGGCATGGTTGGCTCACTTATGTACTTAACAGCTAGTAGGCAAGATATAATATTTTCTACTTATCTTTGTGCTAGATTTCAGGCTGATCCTAGAGAATCTCATTTAGTAGCTATCAAGAGAATTTTCAGACATCTCAAGGGAACACCAAAACTTGGCATTTGGTAACCTAGAGGTTCTGGCTTTGATCTAACTGGTTATTCATATGCAAATTATGCAGGTTGTAAAATTGATAGAAAAAGTACAACAGGAACCTGTCAATTTCTAGGAAACGAGCTTGTATCCTGGTTCAGTAAAAAGCAAAATGCAGTTTATACTTCTACAGCTGAAGCTGAATATATTGTTGCTGGTAGTTGTTGTGCACAGATTTTATAGATGAAAAAACAATTATTGGACTATGGTCTACAAGTGGAAAGAATTCCTATTTTCTGTGATAACACAAGTGCAATTGCCATTACTGAAAATCCAGTACAACATTCAAGAACAAAGCACATAGACATCAAGTACCACTTCATTAGGGAACATGTGATGAATGGTACTATGGAACTTCATTTTATTCCAAGTGAAAATCAGCTTGCAGATATCTTTACCAAGCCACTTGATGAATCCACCTTTACTAGGTTGGTAAGTTAGTTAGGTTTGCTTAATTATTCTTGAATCATTTTTGTTAATTTTGCAAGTTACAATGCAGCTAGAAATTTAATTGATTTTGATATTTTAGATGAAATTTTGGCTAAGTCAAAATTTACATCTCAACGGATGTTCATTATCTATCGAGCTTGATCATCCGTTGAAGTTAAATAGCTTAGTAAAAATCAATTACTTTCTGGATTATTTTATACCCGATGGATAATTGCTTTATTCTCATTCGTCATATTGCCTTCATCTTATCCGTTAGAACTCTGAACATTATCCATCGGATATATTTACAGTCTGTAAGTACATCACGACGGATAATTGATAGAATTTTGACAGTTTATTTATTTTTTTAAATGGCTATTTTGATTGGTTGCTTTATTACTTTTGACAGTTTAATTCTGAGATGGTATAAAAGCTAAATTCATTTTCATTTTTAACTTTTATCATTCTCAATTACAAACTAACTCTCTGTTAGATATATTTGATAATGTCTTGGCTAATATAATTTATGTTTAGATTTCAGATCTTACTTAATAGGACAAATCAGTACTTAACTGTTGATCAGTACTTATACTGGAAGTCAGGACTTAAGGATATCAGTACTTATATTATCAGGAGATAATCATCAGAAGTTAGATATCAGAACTTAAGTGCTGAAGGACGATTAGATAAGGACAGTAGCTGATTAAAGGAAAGAAGATCGAGATAAACATAAGAAGAGATATGCATGAAGAAGGAGTTCCGTGAAGAATGGAATACTTGGATGAAAAGATATCTGATCGATATATTTTAGGAAGCAGAATTATATTCCATATCAATTAGCGATTATCTTGTAACTGTGTAGTATATAAACACAGACATAGGATTTACACTATAAGTGTTATCATATTCGAGAAGATTATTCATTGTAACCCTAGCAGCTCTCGTGATATTTGTTCATCACTGAGAGGTAACAGTTCCACACTGTAACAGAATTTATTGTTTCAATAAAGTTTGTTTTCTGTTACTTAATATCGATTTGATTGTATTATACACTGTATTCACCCCCCTCTACAGTGTGTGTGACCTAACAAGTGGTATCAGAGCCTATCTGTTAACACACATACAGTTAAAGATCCAAACACAATCATGTCGGACACAGAAACTCCAACTAAGCCTACCAAAACTGAGGAACCACCAAAGACACAAATTCAGAGTCGGTATGAGACCATCAGAGTTCCCATACTGAGACCATCTGAATATCCCATATGGAAGGTAAGGATGACCATGTTCCTGGAAGCAACAAATCCAGAATACCTTGATAGAATCAAGGAAGGGCCTCACAAACCAACCAAGCTCGCTGTTTCAGTTGCAGGTGAAGCAGCAAAGACCGTACCAAAGGAGAAGAGTGATTATACTGCTGAAGATATAACATCAATTGCTAAGGATGCTAAGGTACGACACTTACTGCATAGTGCCATTGATAATGTAATGTCAAACAGGATAATCAACTGCAAGACTGCTAAGGAGATATGGGATGCTCTGGAAACAAGGTGTCAGGGAACTGACACAATTAAGAAGAACAGGAAGACAATACTCACTCAAGAGTATGAACATTTTGACTCAAGGACTAATGAGTCATTGAATGATTTATATGATAGATTTGTCAAACTTTTGAATGATTTGTCATTGGTTGATAAAGAGTATGATCTTGAAGATTCAAACCTTAAATTCCTGTTAGCTCTTCCTGAATGCTGGGATTTGAAGGCAACGACAATAAGAGACAACTACAATCTTGATGAAACAACTCTTGATGAAATCTATGGAATGCTCAAGACTCATGAGCTTGAGATGGAACAAAGAAGCAAGAGGAAAGGAGGAAAGTCAAGGACAGTTGCTCTTAAGGCTGAAGAAGAATCCCCCAAAGCAGCTTCCTCAAGGAAAGACAAGGGTAAAGCTCTTGTCATAAAGTCTGAAACTGAGTCATCAAGTTCTGAAAGTGATGATGACTCAGATTCTGAAAGCTTGCCTGAGACTGATGCTGATGAGGAGATGATGAAGCTGTGTGCTCTTATAGTGAAAGGAATCACAAAGATTGCATACAGGAAGTTCAGGAAGGGAAAGAAGTTTTCCAGGAAAGGCATAAGTTCTGACAAGAAGAATTTTAGAAGATCTGAAAGCAGAGGAGGAAAGTCTGACAGAGGAGATTATATCAATGTTAAATGCTATAACTGTGGTGAGAAAGGCCACATATCTCCTGATTGCAAGAAGGCAAAGGGTGACAAAGGCAAGGCTCTTATCACAAAGCAGAAATGCTGGACAGACACCTCAGAATCTGAAAGTGAGGAGAACTATGCATTGATGGCAAATGCTGATAAAGAAAGTGCTGAGAGCAGTTCTGAAGCTGCTGAAACAAAGGTACCTCAGACTACTTATGCTTTTCATACTGATTATATTAATGAGTTGAGAAGATATCTTAAAACCATGTTTGTTAGTTATAGAGATCAAACTTTAACATGTGAAAGATTAACTTCTGAAAATCTTGCTTTTAAGAAAAGAAATGATTTCTTAGAAAAAGAGTTAGTCATGTTCCATCAAACTCAGAAGGATAGAGATGATGCTTTTGATGTTAGGGATGAAGTACTAAAAATGAATGAATCTCTAAAAACTGAGTTAGAAAAGGAAATAGAGATTATCAGGACTTGGACTAACTCTGGCAAAACAACTCAAAATTTGCTAAGTAGTGGAAACTGGAAAGAAGGCTTAGGTTATGGAGAAGATAAGAATGATAAAGGAACTGAAGAGATTAAGCCTGTTGTTAAGCAAAAGCCAAAGTTAAAACCTGTTAAGTTTGTAACTGTAAAGTCTGAAAATGAGAAATCAGAAGTTAAAGAGGAATCAACTTCTAACAAACTAAAACAGGAAAAGACAGCTGAAGTGAACATAGGCTTAATGACAAAGAAGCAGCTTAAGCATAAGCTGAAAGATGTCAAGAATGCAAACAAGGTAAAATCACCTAGGAAAAATAGGAATGGAAAGGAAGGTATGAATAAAAGCAATGATTATAAACCTGTTCCTGATGCTCCTAGGAAAACATGTCATAACTGTGGAAGTTCTAACCATCTGGCTTCTTTTTGCAGGAAGAATAAGAATATTAACTCCTTACCTTCAAAATCAGGAGTTAAGAGTCAGTCTGTTAGATACAAATCACAAAATCCTTGTTTTCATTGTGGTAGTTTATGGCATTCCATTTATACTTGTAAGGAATATCATAGTTTGTACTATGATTATTATCAAATAAAACCTTCTTTGAAGAAAGTTTTCATTGTTCCTTCTAGTGTAAATTCTGATTCAAAGTCTGATAGTGTAAGTTCTGATAAGAAAATTGTTCACATAAACTCTGATGCTAAATCTGCTGCAAATGTTAACAAACTTAATAAGGCCAAAGGATCCAAGCAAGTCTGGGTCCTTAAAATTAATAATTAGTGGTCTTTGTGATTGCAGGGCAACAGGAAAAATATTCTAGTTCTGGACAGTGGATGTTCAGGACATATGACTGGAAATAAGGCCCTGCTATCAGACTTTGTGGAGAAAGCTGGCCCAAGTGTTTCTTATGGAGATGGCAACATTGGAAAAATATTGGGATATGGCAATATCAATCTTGGAAATGTCATAATTAAAGAAGTAGCTCTGGTCTTAGGACTTAAACACAATCTGCTGAGTATAAGTCAAATCTGTGGCAGAGGTTATCATGTTGATTTCTTTGAAGAACACTGTGAAATTGTGAGTAAATCTAAAGGCAAAGTTGTTCTGAAAGGATACAGGCGTGGTAACATTTATGAATCTAAGCTTTCAACAAGTACTGATGGTTCTGAAATCTGTCTGATGAGTAGAGCATCTATTGAAGAAAGCTGGAATTGGCACAAGAAACTCTCTCATTTAAATTTCAACAATATGAATGAACTGGTCAAGAAAAATCTTGTGAGAGGACTGCCAAAGTCAGTATTTGCTCCTGATGGACTTTGTGATTCCTGTCAGAAGGCCAAACAAAGAAAATCTTCATTCAAGAGCAAGACTGAATCATCAATTCTTGATCCTTATCATCTACTACATGTTGATTTATTTGGTCCATGTTC